>NW_020897744.1:3076633-3245108 GCF_003984885.1 Neopelma chrysocephalum | reverse complement strand
GGGAAGGGAAGGGAAGGGAAGGGAAGGGAAGGGAAGGGAAGGGAAGCTCAAAAGATGGAAGAAAGATGGATGGAAGGACAGAAACAGGAAGGATGGACAGACAAGCAAGACAGCTCAGGAGACTCCAGTCCCCACACCACCGTCCTTGGACCCTGCCCTGGTTTCAAGCCACCCCCAGGAGGGAAGGTGGCTCTCATGTCCCCCCTCTGGCTGGGTTTGGGGGACAGAAGGGTTAAGCCCTGCTCTGCAGCCCCACTGCTGTGGTTAACGGGATTTGCAGCACCTGACCTGCATTCCGGGTTTATTAGGCCGGCACAGAGGGGACCATATGGTCCTTCCACCCTTGCAGCTCAGCACTGCAAGCCAAAAGGCAGATCTCTGTGCCCGGCCAGATTCCGACTGGCCTGGGGGCTTCCCAGACCTCCCGGGCTGAGGAGCCACCCCAGCCCTACAGCGGGATGGGACGAGCCTCCCGTGTGCCCCATCCCTCCAACCCCACAGCAGCCCGTGGGAAGCTGGGTTGACCTGCAACCCACGGCAGGGAGAGGGGGGAGAGAGGGAGATGTAAACACACAACTGCTGGTGACCCCCTTGTTGAGCCCCCACATCTGCCCGGCCAGATGTGCCCTGCACCGGCTGCAGACACATGGCCAGATGGGCCAAGGGGGGGCACGTGGGGACAGTGGCAGCACCCTCCAGCCCTGCCTTAAAATCCAGACCACCCTCCCCAGGCCGAGGGGTCTCGCTGCTGCAAAAAGCAGCACCAAAAGCCCTGAATCCCTGGAAAATGGGGCACGGCGGGAGTTCATCCCCTCCATCCTGCCCCCGCTGCAGCCTCATCACATCCATCCCTGCTCCCACCTGATATCCCAAGGCTGAAGATCCTCCTCCTCTTCCCCTTATCCAGAACTGATAGCCAGTGCTGAGCCCCAGCTTAGCCCCAGCCCCAGCTGTCTGCCATAGGGATCGCTTTAACCACGCTCCAGGGGGGATCTTTATCCTGGCTTATCCTGTGGGACACAGTGGGGGCTCCCGCTAGTATATCCCCACTTATGAGGGGAAAAACATACAGGAAAACCACTGGAGAAGAGGGAGGGAAGGTCTGAGGTCACGCCAGGAGGGTTAAAACCTCTCCTGGTGATAAGAGGTGGCACTGGGGGCTCAGTGAATCAATGGACCGGACGCAGCTCTGAGGGAGATGCCGAAATACCAGCAACGTGAGACACCAATCCAAGCTCTCCTGGCTCATATCAGGCCATCGCTGGGCTTCCATGGTGCTCCCACCTTGGAGCAAGCCAGAGAGTTGTCCATAAAATGGTGACTTGAGCTGACATGGGGATAAAACCTTCCCTAAATACACGGGGAGGGATGGCAGGGAGCATGTTACAGTCCTTAGCAGAGGGATCCACACCGGCTTCTAGCCCCGCTTGGGATGCTTTTGGAGAGGTTTTGGTGTACACCAGTCACTGTGATTCCCGATGGGATGAAAAGGCCAGCAGGATTTCATCCATGATCCGAGACCCTGGTCATGGGTCCTGGGACCCTGCAAACCACAGCCACCATCTCTGTGTTCTCTGCAAACACAGGCAGAGGATGCTGCTTCTCCCAGCCACAGGCACTGCCAGCAATGCCAGGGCCACCAGTGCTCCCACTTTCCCCACATCCAGTCCCATACCAGGGACTGGTACCTACCCTAGTGATCCTACCCTAACCCGAGGGTAAGGGCAGGACACGCCAGACGAGTCAAGGGGGTGATGGACCCACCCAAAATGCCAAGACCAAGGGGACCACAGCAAAACCCCTCAGTCCCCAAGGAGGAAGTCCAGCCTGAATATTCCCCACTGGGCCACTGGCATGGAACTCCCAACTGCTGTTTTGTTTCAAGCCGGGATAAAGCCACCCCACTTCCCTGAGCATCCTGCCGATCCCAGCGGAGGCTTCACAGCCCCAAAACCTGGTGGTTCAGGTTTTGCCACCGAATTCATCAGGGCCAAGCACAAAGGGGAAACGTGGGCAGCAGCCCCAAATACCAGGGATGTGCCACATCTGGAGCTCCTAGGGATGTCCTACACCTGGATGTTCCCACACCTGGATGCTCCAGCTAGAGGCAGCCCAATCTCCCAGGGAAGGGTCAGGCTCACACGACGTCTCCCCACCTGTCCTGGGAACAGGCATTGTACCCATCCTTTTCCCTCCTCACCTCACAGCACCAATCCCTGACGCACTACACTCCCACCAAGTCGGGTCAGCACTTCCAAACACCCTAAAAAGCAGCAGAAAGTGGAAACAGAAGCCTCCATGCTTCCACTTCCACTCAAAATCAGTCAGCCCCAACACAAGCCCCGCTCCACTGCACGCTCCCAGGGAAAAAAAAGCCAGTAATAAAGTACAAGCCAAAATTAGACAATACAGGCAGGCCCCTCGTGGAAACCTCTAAAAAGTTACCTGCAGCCTGAGCATTGAAAATTGTTTTTGGCGGCATAAAAGACAACAAGCTCTCCCTTCCCTCCGATGCACCGAGAGCCTCCATCTCCAGCCCCAGCTAATTGGAACTCAATTAAGTGAATAATTGTTACAAACATGAAATTACCTTCCCCAGGCGCGTGGCAGTGAGATACCCCAGCTGTGGCCGCGGGAAGGGCGGGATTCAGGGATGCTCCAGGCCCTCGGCTCTGCCCATGGATACAGCGGTGATGGGGTGACAGGGCTGGGAATCCCCAGGGCATCGAGGACACGGTGGTTAAACTGGTCCAGGCTTCCCAGAATCAGCCCGGGGTAGGAATTGAGTGGGTGCTGGCCAGGATATGTGTCTCAAGTCTTCCTGTGAGCAGCAGAGCTGGCTCAAGAGTGGATTCTCTAGTGTCTAATACAGGGTTGTGCTCGTGCCTGGTGGGCACTGCCAGCTTCTCCTTTCTTTTAGGTCCTCCTCCCAAAGGTCCAGCCTGGCTTCTCCATCACCAGGAGCAGTAAAATACCGTAACACTGGTGGGACTCAGTCCAAGGCCAGCACACAGCCTGCATTTCGGGACCAGCAGCAAAAGGCACCCGTCCCAGCACCACAACAGGCTGCAGTGCCAAGGTATGAGCTTCCCCCAGGAAATTAATAAGAGGGAATAAATAGAAAAGGAAAAAAAACAAGGGACCTAAAGGAATAAATAAATATGGCCTAAATGGGATGTGCTGTGCAGAGGCACAGCCTGCCATAAATTCCCAGAGCCAGCAAGGCTTTTACGCGGCAGCTACTTTAGAGCAATTTCCACAAATCACGGCAAGGGACAGGCTGGGCGACGGGGAGGAGAAGGCCTTTACAGAGGAGGAAGAAAAATGAAGAAATTAATTAAAAGTGGGGGGGGGAAAAAAGGACAGGGAAGTGGCTGACTATGAATATCCACAGGATTGCCCAGGGGCTCCGAAAGGCAGTGGGAGGGGAGCTACTCTGGGATAAAGTGGGCAGCCCCTGAGCCCCCACTATATGTTGTGGTGGGTCCTGGGCTGGGTGACCCACGTGCCAGGCTCCCCCCATGCTGGAAGCTGGGAGCAGCCCACCAGCAGCAGGTGGGCACAAATGGTTTCTCCAAATAACCCCCCTGGGGAGCCAAAAGTGGGAGGACTGGCAGGAGAGTGCCCTGAAGGGTGGCCTGGGGAAGCAGGGACAGAGACAGCAGCCCCTGAGGGAGGAGCCGACAGCATCAGTGTTGGGGCAGAGGCAGTGCAATGACACTCCCATGTGTCTTGCTCAGATCATCCCTGTTCCCTCTCCACCCCTTCCCACCATGGCCAGGAACAGGAACATCCTCCCAGCACCCTCCAAACCTGAACACTGAATGTGCCCCCCAGGCTGTGCCACCCCCCCTACTGCCAGCCCAGGCTGTGCCAAGCAACACGTTTCAGACTGATTAGACACTGATTAATTTATTTCCCCCGGTGACGTGTGTCAGGCTGCGTTCAGAGCTGGATTCAACTCCAGAGGCACCCAAGGAACGCGAGGAGCCACAGATAAACCCAGTCTCAGCCCTCAGCAACCAGGGCTGGGGGCCAGCAGCGGCCCCACACCCCCAGCAGTCCCAAAAGCAGGGCTGGGAACAGGTACCAGCTCGTGACTTTGCCACCCAGCATCAACCACGCACGGTTGGAACACATTCCCTTCCTTCCCCCTGGTACCCGAGCGCATCCAGCAGTCGCGCCGAGCTGGCAGCGGCCGGTATTGCATTTTCAATCTTATTTATCTTCCAGAGGGAAAACACCAAAAGCTTTCCCTCAAAGAAAAATAAATTCAAAATTAATTCATTCTCAAGTTTTTCCAGTCCTGGGGAAGAGCTCAGCCCACTTCATCAGGGCAAACCTGTCCCGGTAACTCCTGCAGGGGCCGGGAGGTGACAGCACGACGAGCGGGGGCACGGCCACCCCAGCAGCACCTGCTTGGGTTTCTTCCAGAGCTGGTGAGAAAGCAGGGATGGTAAATATTATCCAAGCAATGGGAAAATGCTCACCAGCAGGAGACAGTGGCTTCATCGGGGGAACTGACAATGTCCCCCCCCAGGAGGCCAGAACAGCAGTGAGGGGCTCAGCATCCAGCCACGGTGAGGGATGTGGGCCCCAGGGATGTGGGAGCAGCAACAGGTCAGGAAACAGCTTAGGGAAAATGAAGGGAGTGGTCCCCAGGAGAGCGACATCCTGAGGAACCACCTCTGCATCCCAAACCTGGGACATTTGTAGGAGAAGTGACAGCCCATGAATCCACCAGCTCAGCTGGTGCTTCCCCAGGGTGGGGATCACTGGGCCACCATCAAACGTGGCTGGAGGACCCTGTGTCTCCCAGTTTGCAAGGAAAGTGAGCTCCAACCTCCTTCCCCCTTGGCAAGGGGCACCAGGACCTCCCTCACTTCACACCATTGAACCATTTCTCTTTCTGCCATCGCACATGGACAAAATCCCCAGGAGAGACCCCGTCCCACAGGCACTACTGGGGTCCCCAGCCCCGTCACAGCGTGTCCCACCCCAGGAGCAGCCACCTCCCCCCCTGCCCGGGGGGCTGCTCATTAGCAGAGCCATGTATGTAATAATAAAAGGTTCTGATTAGATCAGCAAGAGTGACCTTTTCCAGATGGATGGGATGCTCATACGGCGGCAGTGACAGGCGCCACGCAGGAGGGGAACACCCCGGCAGCTCAGCGACTCCTCCGCACGCCCAGCATGGGCTATGCTGGCCAGGCAATCGCAGCAGCCAAAAAAAATCGGGTTATGCTGTCTAAGCATCCCTTCCCTCACCCATCACCTGCCCAGGGTGATGCCACATCCTGCTGACTATCTCCATGGGACGGGATGGAGCTGGGATGTGCTGCTGGAAGGTTGGGGATGCTCTGCAGGGATCCCCTGCCATGTTGGACTTTGCTTTCTTCCTCTTTTATAGGATGCAGAGAAGCTGGAAGTGGAACCTCAGCAGCCAGTCATGGTGGAGGAATTTAAATAGTAATCCTCAAAATAGCCAGGTTTCCAAAAATTGCTGAGCAATCCCCAGTCAGGGGGTTGCTGCCACCCCTTACCTTGCCTCAGTTTCCCCCCGTGTGCACACACAGCCACATGCACACACAAAAGGACAGGTCTGGACCAGGGTATCGAGGTGCCTTGAAATTCCCAGAACCAAGTCCTGCAACTGCTGCTCACCAAAATCATTGCTCAAAAGATTTCCATCACGCTACTACCAAATGGCAACCTTCATCCTTCTCCCTTTCCTCAACAACACCAAGAGGACAAAAAGGGTAGAAAAAAAGACAATTTCCCAGTGAGGTGTCCAACTTCACATCACTATGTCCCAGGACACCCTGCTGAGATTTAAGGTATTGGGGTTGGGGGGAGATGGACTGGGCCCTGGGGTCATGCAAGGACACTATGGAGCCAAAAGCCAAAAGGGGTGTCCTTGTATGTCCCTCTTTTCTGCAGCATCAAAAGTAAAACTTGTGCCAGGTTTAACCCAGCTCAGAGGCCAGATCCTGTCCTCTCACCTGCCTGACAGGGCAAGGAAAGATCCTATTGCCCCTTCTCTGCTCCTGGATGGAGACAGGGGTGCTCAGCTGCTCCAACCCCATCAGCACGGCCAGGGTGGGAGCTGTCAAATGAGCCAACACCAGGTGTATGATCCTGGTGTACATTCCCAGTGTAAGTTCCTGGTTCGGGTGTTAAATGAGCAAACGTCGGGTGTATGTTCCCGGTTCGACAGCGAGTTATGGCACATCTCCACCTGCTGGTCTGAAAGCCCCTGAGCTGGGAGATGCTCAGAGGAAACGGGGATGGGGGTTGGTGTGTACCCCCCTGCCAGGGTTGGGCTGCACTGGCTGGAGACCCCAGCAGGGATGGAGCCATGGACCATCTCCAGCATCATCCTTCACCACCAGCCCCATGTCTGGGACTTGCCTGTGGTGGGAGCAAGCCATGGGATATACAGGAATAGTGGCACAGCCCCATCCCCATCAGCAGTGGGATGGAGGTGCCGGGGCTGTGGGATCCAGTGCAGGGCCCCAAGCCTTCCCTGCCTGCTGGGACAGATGCTGAATAACTCCAGAAACCTGGACCACTGCACCCCTGACCTCTGCCTCCAGGCAAGCACTGCTTTGGGAGAGGGGAAGCTGAGGCACACTGCAGGGACAAGGCTCAGCAGGGAGCAGAGAGAAGATGCCGGGGCCCAGGCTCAGCCCCATGGACAGCACAAGTCCTTCCACAAACAGGGAGGTAAATCCCCCTGTGCCACATCCCAACAGGTCCCAACAGCTTCACAGCACAACTGTGCTGAGCAGACACCACCAGCATCCCCCACAGCCCAGGGCTCTGTGTGTCCATCCCTCCATCCCTCCCATGAGCCCTTCGGGCCACCCTGGGGTCATCCCACCCCGGAGATTCCAAAAAAAAAAAACCCTTTCTGGAAGCAGCTGATCTGGGGCCTCGGCCAAGCAGCTCCCGGGGCCGGCAAGGGAGCGCAGCAGGAGGGAGGCTGGCACGAAGGGCTGCTCTTAAATAAAAAACAAGGGAAAAGGGAATAAAATACTCCAAGCAGCAGAGCAGGGTGCTGCTTCACCGCCGGCTGACCCCGCTGCCAGCCCGAGCGATTTGTAAGAAATGCTGGAGAATTAGGAGCTCTCAGCCTCTTTTTCCAGCTCCCTCCGAGACCTTTATTTGTCCAGGAAAGGCCAAAGCGGCGGCGGTGAGGGCAGCTGCGCATCCTGAAAAGAGCCTAAAAACTCCTGGCAGAGGCTCCTCTCTCCACCGGCACAGGCATCCCCCCATGGCAGCACGGCCAGCCCTGGCACAGGCCACCCTCGCCCACTTCCCACCGGCATCACTGCCACGGGGAACCCCCACCCACAGCACCCCCCAGCCCAGGGGCCAGATTCTGCCCTGGCCTAAACCCGAGGCCTGACCCACCGGGCTCATGGTGTCCCAGTAGCAACTGGGGGATCAGAAATGCCCAGGAGGGGATGGGGAACAGGGGGCCACATCCAGCCCCTGCACCAGAGGCCGTTCCCGATGGATCATCGCTGGCACAGGGATGTTTCCCACAGCCGACAGCCACCCCCGGCAGCGCCGCCGACCCAGACAGTTGGATCTTATCCAGGCACATTGGGGAGCGGGAGATCCCACTTCCACACCGGCTGCCAGCCCCCTGCCTGCAGACTCCTGACCTGGTGGTCCCAAAGAGGAGGGAAGCTCTGCCAGCAAATCCCACTGGGGCAGCATTCCAGGAAACAATCAGTCTCGGGGTACAGGGGGGCAGCATCTGCCCCCCCCAAAAGGATGCTACGTAAAGTTGTGGCTTGACAGGCTGGAGATCTCTACTCCTCTGCCAGGGTCAGAATTTCCAGGGTGGAAACCCCCTGCCAGCTCCCTGCAATGCTCCCAACGTTCCCCCCTTCTCCTTACTTCACGACTGTGGGTGAGCAGCTCCCCAAGCTCCTCAAAGACCCTCAGGGGCTGCAGATGCCGAGAAAGCCCTGCCTGAGCCCCACAAGTGCCTTGGCCATGGGCTGCTGGTGCGACACGGAGCCAGGCACGGTCCAGGGATCCCCTCCAGCTCCTGGGGGGAACGTTTGAGCTGGGCAGCACAGTCCCCAGGACACTCTGAGCCTGAGGCCAGAGCCAAGCTGGCAGGAGGGGTCTGGGTGACCCCCCCACACTGCAAGCAGCCCCCCACTCTCTGCTCGGCCAAGCTGGCTGCCAGGGAAAGCGGCTTCGGCTGGGGCATCTGTGGGGCTTGGCTTTAAATGGAAAGCATCCATAGAAATCATTCATGGAAACCACATCCCTCAGGGTGCATGACCCCTCTTTGGCCTCGCTCGCCAATAAAAGCCCCCAGCAGCAGGTGCTGGCGTCCCCAGGGCTGTCACCAGGGCAGGCCAGGATGTCACCGCAGCTCGGCCATGGCACGGCAGTGATTTGGATGCAACTCAGGGCAAGTGGGTGCAGGCAGGTGGGGGGATCAGAAAGAAAGAGAGGGATGGCAGGGGCTGCATCCCCCATCCCCTACATCCCAAAACGATGCCACCTCGGCAGAGCTTGCCCAGCAACTCAGCGCAGACCGGGAAAGTGTCTGGGTGCGGGTCCGGGGGATAAGCGAGTGGATAATAGCGGATAAAGCCCCTGATCCTCCCGCTAAAGCAGCTCTGCATTAAGGAGACAAGGGGCAGGGGGGCTGGGGGGAGGGAGGGTTGAAACCCCCTCGCCCCATGTGTCCCCCTGCCACCCCGCTCCCTGCCCCGGCACACAACCCTCGGCAAGCGCTCGCAAGCACAAGCTGTCATTTTATTAAGCCAGGAATAAACTCTAATCTTCACCCGTTTCGCTTTGGGGGGGGGGGGCACAGAGAACCAGGGGAAGGGGTGGCTGTGGGAGGGGGGGGTCCCAACCGGGTACAGAGGGGCAGGGGCTGCCCCTGGCGGGGACAGATGCTGCAAACCTCCCTCCCGTGTTGCAGACAGACATATAACATATATATTGCCCCCCCAGCTCCCCCGGTGCCAGCACTTACCGGGGAGCAGCAGCGAGCAGAGGCAGCAGAGCAGCGCGGCCGGCCCGGGGAGCATCTTCTCCGGAGAGGCCATTGCAAGGTGGGGGGCAGCAAGAAAACCGAGGGGGCCCCGTGGCAAATAATTAAAAAAAAAAATAATAACAACAAAAAGAATCCAGACCAAGCACCAAAAAAACCGCAGAAATCCCCTAAATCCAACCACGTGCGAGCCGGGAGCAGCAGCCAACGGCGGAATTTGGGGAGGGGGGGGAACCGGTTCAGACTGGGAAGGGGGCTCGGCTTTGCCCCCCCAGCTCAGCGAGCAGAGCACCCCATCTCCGGTCCCCCACCCCTCCCCACCCCGCACCCCAAACCTGCCGCAACCCCCCCCCCAGTGCCTGCAGGGCGGCCGGGGGAGCGCCCAGCCGGCGGGGGCGGGTCCCCCTCCTCTTCCTCCTCCTCTTCCTCCTCGGGAGCCGGCAGCGGGGGGAGAAGAGCACGTGTAACCCCCTCCCGGGGAAAAAAACAGCACCGATGTGCTGATGGAGGATGATGCTGCAGGGTGCGGGTCGCCAGCCCCTCTGCACAAGAATAAAAATAAGAATTCCAAGCGCTGTTCTTCCGAAGGAAAAAAAAAAGAAAAAAATGAAAGGGGAGGAAAAAAAAGCTGAATTAAAGCGCTCCCCCAAGGGAAAAAAATAAACGGGGGAAAAAAAAGAAAACAACAAGAACGTAACAAAAAAAACCACAACCCAGAGCTGGGTGAATAATTAATCCCAGGCAGATGCGATTAATCGTTGGCAGGAGCAGCTCGGCGGCGGAGTCCCCGCATCCGAAGGCAAAGTTTGGGGGGGGGGACCCCGGGGCTCAGCCGCTGCCCCCCCACCAGGGCTGGAAGCGGGGGGACCCCGCCATGAGCGTGGAAAGGAGGGGGGTCCGCGCCTCCTCTGCCCTCCCTTCAGATTAAAGGGGGGGTGCACCCCCTCCTGCTCGCAGACGGAATGAAAGAGGGGGTGCAGGAGCCTTGGGCAAAGCGGCAAGTTGAGGGGGGTCGTGCCCCTGGCCCCGCTCCGAGCCCCCCCCCGCCTGTGCCGTGCCGAGCCGAGCCGGGGGGGCCCCGCTGGGCGCTCCGGTGGCCGCTCGCCCGGCCGGAGCCGCATCGGGCTCCGGTGGGTGCCAGCGAGGGGAGGGCGGCAGGGGGAGGCGCCTTCCTCCTCCTCCTCCTCCCCCTCCTCTCCGGGCGAGGAGGTCCCCGCTGGTGCAGCGCGATGCGATGCAGAGCCCACCCTCCTCTTCCCGATCCCCCCGAGCCACTTCCCAGCTCCCCCCCGCCCCGCCCCAGCACCCCGGGGTGCGGCGGGGGGGCTGCCCTGCCCTGCCCTGGGGGCCGTGCACCGACACTGCTGCGACGCAAGAGGGTCCAGAAAAATGGGGGCTTAGGACCCCTAAAAGGAGGGCAAGAAGTGCGGAGCAGGGAGCACGTACCTCGTCACCCCCGTGATGGAGAAGGACAGAAGGGTTTGGTCACTTCTCACCACCCTGGGGGTCCCTGCCCCATCCCTGCTGTGACCAGGGTGTCCCCTGCCTCCCCAGCCCCCTCTGTAGTGCTACCCAAGGGTATCAGCCTTGTCACCCCACTCCCTGCAGCACTAGGGACACAGGCAGGGCCTGGCTACAGCCCCCACATATGGGTGCAGGTGGCTGGGGACCCCCTGTGCCCCCCAGGGATGGGGGAACCGGTCACCCCCTCGCCCCTGTCCCTCGTGGGCTGCCTGGCTCCCTGCACATCCAGGGATTGTCTCCTGCAGCATGGATGTTTTCAGCATGGATGGGGAGGGATTCCCCTTGTCCTGGCTTGCTGCTATAGAGCCATGGGAGAGTTGGGTTTTTCGGGAGCTGCCTTCACACCCTGGGAATGCCACACTCCCCTCAACCACACAGTGGCCGATGGGGATGTTTGAATATTTGGGAACTGAGTCCCCATCAGAGCCTACACAGCCATCACATTCCCTGCATGGCTCCTGTGAGCATCTACCATGGCTGGTTCAGCCACCCCAGCCAAGGGTGGGTTTTCCTGCCCCCACCAACCCCGTGACCACCTCAGGAACCTTCACCCTGTCTGCTGCCGAATATTTCCCTGTCTCCCTTCACCAGGAAATATTAGCCAGCACGTTCATCCTGGCAGCCTCATTTACAGTGGAAGTGCATAAGACATCTCCATTAATGCCAAAATAATTCACGGCAATTAATAGGATTGACCTTGAGCAGTGACAGAAGCTGAAGATGCCCCCAAGAAGCAGCAGCCCGGCCGTGCTGAGGGGGGAGGACAGACCCTGGACCGAGCCCTTGCACACCCCCAGCACTTTCGGGTGCTGCTGGGAGGTCTTTGCAAAGGATGCTGAGGAACGGCAGAGGGGCCAGGGCGAAGAAGAGCAGGGAGATGGGACATGCCCCAAAAGCCACCAGCTGGAGTTCTGCGGGAAGGGCTGAGCACCGTTTCTGATGCCTGGAAAAGGCCTGGCTGGTGCGGGAGCGGCCCCACGCCACTGCACAGGCACTCGCTGCTTGTTTTCATAAAAATCCCATGATTTATAAGCCAATCTCCCGATTGCTTTGGGAAGGGGAGGGCTGACTCACGGGCTGGATCCCCAGGGATGGAGGAGCATTAGACAGAGCAAAGCAGCGGCTGGGCCAGGATTTGCCTCTCCCCAGCCTGCCCAGAGGGCGATGGGGCAAAGCTTGAGTTTCCCCTCTCCAAAACAGACCCCGGGGTTGGGAAATGGGATGATGACAGGACCACGCCGCATCCTTCCCAGTCACGGGATCCTTTTCCCACTGATGGATGAGAGCTTTTAAAGAGGGATGTTTGGGTGCAATCCCTCCTGCGTTCCCGCGGCGCCTCTGGCAGGTTCTTGGCACCACTGCTGGGATATTTTTCAGCTGTTACAGAAATAAGTATTTTTACCCCAGCTGGATTTTATTTATGACTCCAGCTCTGGCAGGCGGAGGGGCTGGGGTGGGCGAGAGCAGGCGGCTGTGATCTCTCTTTCCCCAGTGAGGATCAAAGCCGGGATTGCCACTTATGTTGAGGAGATGCTGGAGATAAATCCTGTTATTTTAGCAGGAGATGAGGCGAGGAAGGCCAAAATGTGACTCCAGTGCAGGGTCCCATCTTTGTGGGGATCCGCCTGAGCACCTCCTGCTTTTTTGGACGTACGATGCACTGGAAAGCAAAGGAAGGATTTCCCAAGGAGTTACCCCAGAAAACATTGAGGGATGTCCAGGCAGGATGGGGTCTGGCTTCATTCCCAAAAGCACCACATCCACCCAAATCACGAGAGCCCCTTGAGCCCCTACACAGAGAAGGATTTTGGAGTGCAAACCCTGTGGGCTGGAGGCACTTTCCCTGTGGATAAATCCCGGCTGTGGGAGCAAACCTCAAGCGAGAGCATCAGTGCCAGGTCGGGCGGAAAGCATCGCCGTGCCGGGACAGCCCGGCCTCTCCCGGTAATCCCTGGCCGGCGTTTCACCTGCCAGTAATCCCGGAGGCAGCACTAATCGCTGGGATAACAGTGCCCGGGAGGTGCTAATCACCAAATCCGGCCCTAATCCCTGTGGGAGCCTCTGTGGAGGTGTCGTGGCAGAGCCAAGCAACCAAGGCAGGCGGGCAGCAGGCACAGGGGCCTGAAAAAAAAGGGATGAAAAGGGGATGAAAAAAAAGGCTTCGGGGGACTCACCTTTCCCCTGGAGAAACTGAGGCACCCACAGGGACAATGCCCACCAAGACACATCTGGAGCTTCCTCCAGCTCCACTCGTCGTCTCCAAGAGTTGTGCAAGGATCTTGCTGCGATAAGACGGAACCGTGAAGGGCAGGGAGGGCTCTTGGTGTGCAAACCCCCCTCTGGATGCATTGGCATGGGAAAACACACACCAAACCCCACAAAAACAAAAGCCAAGAGCCAGGACTGAGGTTTGCACCTGGAGGAACACCCTGGGCTGGTTTTTTTCATGCTTTGACCCCAAGGACCCTCCAACAAAGATAAATTACCTATAAGCCAGAAAGAATTAAAACAAAAATGCCCTGGGAACGCCCCAGGTCAGTGAAACCCTCACTCCAAGCCTCCAGTTTTCCCATTATTTTCCAATAAAGATTGATTCAGGCAGGGAATTTCCTTGCCTGCAAGCAGCTCTCTCCAACGGTGGCTGCCTTGTTAGTGTCTGGAGCATCACACCCCTGGCCCGACAGCTAATTCTATGTGGGAGTTGAATGGCTGATCCTGGAACGTGATTAAAAATATATATCAATTCCCTCCCTTCCAGAGCAGTGCCCGAAATACATTTGTATCATCCGCCTTTCCTTATATAGTTCTGATAATGACATAAATATAGAAGTCTCGTAATTGCCATAAATTAATTTTATATTATTATTTCTAAGGCAGTGGGAAAAAAAGGCCTTTTATTGTAATTAATTGTCCGGCTGGATTCCTTGCGGGGCTCACGGCTTGTTTTGTGGATCCATGGCTCTGTCTTGTCTCTGCCCATTTGGGGACTGTTTCTATCACTGGTCCCCAGGGCCATCCCATGGGTCTCCTTCTTCCCAGGGTAGGAAGAGCAAGAAACGGGCTCAGATACTTCACCACTGAGATACTGCAGGTCCTGAGCCCACCCTGTGCTACCCATGACCAGCAAATTGTTTTGACTTTTGGGTGCCCCAAACAGTCTAACGGCACATTAGATATTGAATGCAATATTTATAATATTAAAATGAATATTTTAATAGCCTATAAAAGCAGCGGAAGGGTGAATCAAAGCAGTCGCGTCGAGCCCTTTCCTTCCTGCAAGATAAAAATGTTTCATTTCAATTTTACTGTTTGGATTCGTCTTCGCCTTGACTTTTACGTTCTATTAAAATATTAATTTCAGGCTATAACATAGGACTTTAATATTTTATCTGATATAACAAGTCAACATTATCAAAGTTGTTGGGGCTCAGCATGGGAGAATAAAGGGGGATGAAAGGGCCCCATGAGAGGGAAACACTGTGGCCTCAGTGGTTCAAAGGGGAACATCTCAATAGACCAGCAGTGATATTTTTCCCCTTTCATTCAAAAAAAATGTTATCACACGGGGAAATTTCTCCATTTCCATTTTTTCCTTGTTTCTGAGACATTAAAAAAAAGAGGCAAATGCCAAAGCTTGGGTTTCCCTTGCAGGGCAGGACCAATGTGTAAATCCCTGTGTCCAGGTGCTGGGCTGTGTTTCACATGTATGTGAGAGCATCCATTGCATCCAAAACACCCTGATTTAAACAGAGCATCCCAACATCCTCGCAGAGAATTGACGAACACGATGTTTCTCCCGGCGTCAGGGATTCAAAGCACCTAATTACAGCAGCTCGTTAGGAGGGGGTGGTTATCTTGGCAGCCAGGGAGGCCAGCAGTAGTGTTTCTTTTCATGTCTTGCTGTTTGGTTTGGGTTCTTCCCCCTCCCAAAAAAAGTGGAGATTTGGAGGAGGGTTTAGCCACTGGATGAGTTCAAAAGCAGCTCCTCTGAAATCGGCGCTGGGCTGACGGCAGCGCTGAGGCCACGGGCACCCAGTGCTGAGGGCTGTTAGATGTGGGGAGCAGCACAGGGAGGACCAGCACGTCATTTTAGTGTTATTTTGGAGGGGCTGAGGGGATTTGCAGCACCTACATCAAATATCAAGATCTTGAGGTGAGCAAGGCAGCAGCAGATTCTGGGAAACCAAAGGCAACAGGTTCTGCCTTTAAACAAAAGCACGTTTTGCATCCTGACCTCGGGGTTTTTGTGATGGCTGGGTCCCAAATACATAAACATATTAAAAAATGCAGAATTTCTTTTTTCCCAGCCTCATTCCGCAGTTTGGGACCTCGCAGGGGTGCAGGAGGGCACATAGAAGCCCTGTCCCTGAGATGGGTCCCCACAGCATCCCCATGCTCTCCTCAGGGGACAGCCAACTGCCCTGACTCACCTTTCCACTCCATCTCCACCCCCTTCCCTGCCTCTCTGGCCCAGATGGAAAGACAGACAGAGAAAAGCACTTAAGAGGAAGAACAGCCCATTTGCTTTGGTTTCCCAGTTGCCCCCTCGCTTGGCTTGGCTCAGGCAGTTTGATTTTCCAGAGGCTTTTAGGCCTCCCTGGGTCCCTAATCAGATCAGGGGCTGTGGGTGGGTGGGGAATTGGGGGCTGTGCAGCCCTTAATGGTGTTGTTGGGATGAGCTCACCGAGCTCCCCACGGGGCACAGCCTTGGTGTCCATCACACCAAACAGCTCCTGGCCAAGCCCCCTCTGGAGCACACGAGCTCCAAGGCATTTTCTCCAGCCCTTTCCATCCCTAGCTGGGATGCTCTGGCCTGTCATATCCCAGGTAATTTGTGGGCAGTGGAAGTGTTGGGCTGAAGTTGGGTAGATTTGCAGGGTAAGAGGTACAGGAACATTCTGGGCAGCCTCAAATCAGGCAAGATGTGCTCAGAGATGTGTGTACTGACCAGCGGGTCCTCAGCATCCTGCCACCCTGTAGCTCCCTCCCAGGAATGGGCCGGTCATCTCCAGGGTGGATTCACCTAGGAATTGAATGAAAAAGGCTGTTTGGCCAGTTCTCCTGCTGCTCAGATGCTCAGCCCTGTGTTCATTGCAATCCCGTCCATCCCACATCCATCTATCCATCCATCCACCCACCCATCCCTCTATACCCTCTCTCTGCTCATCCACCCCTATCCATCCATTCCTCCATCTCTCCACTCATCTCTATCCCTTCCTTCTTCCCCCCATCCCTCTCTCAACCTATCCCATACTCCCTTTCTCTGCCTCCTCCCCCAGATGCTCCTCATCTCTTGTCCCCTCTCTGCCCATGGCCACCGTCACCTTTCCAGGTGAGGACCCCCATACCAGGGGGCCCCTCCACCCCCTGCCCCTCCACCCCCCCTGGCCGGGGCTGAGGCCCCTCCCCAACCGAGCAGAGAGGCCCCGGCAGGGAACAGGGCCTCCCTTTTCCCTTCCCTTCCCTTCCCTTCCCTTCCCTTCCCTTCCCTTCCCTTCCCTTCCCTGTCACAACAGCGCTCGTCGGGGGCAGGGGCAGCGCTGGGAGAAGGGCTGGGACCAGCTGAACATCCCACAGCCTGGCTTGTTTTCAGATAATGAGTTTGCTCCTGGGCACGGGGTGGTGGCAGCTCCGGGGTCGCACTTCCCTACAGGACACTCACTGCCCAAGCCAGGCACTCTGCTGCACCCCAAAAACCACCCAAGCGTCTCCAAAACACCAGACCCCAGCAGCAGGAGGGGGGTTTCCCCGTGCTCCCTCTGTGCCTCCTCCCGCGGGACGTGGTTTTACACCAGCAGGCACTTCCGCAGGGGATCTCCCTCCAGGGCTGGCAGAGAGCTGGAGTGGTAATTGCAAGCAAGGAGTAATCAAACACATCCCGAATTCCCTCCGGAGGCTCCCAGGAGGCTGTCGGGGCTCTGCTGCAGGCAGATAGGGCACCTGCCCATCCTGGCAAGCCGAAACCTTCCCCACCCACCAGCCTCGGGAGGCGAAACCGGAGCCTGGCTTTTATCCCAGAGCTTGGAGCTCCATCCCCAGCGCCTGCCCGGCTGGCGCGTCCAGTGGGATAACGATGGAGCAGCTGCTAATTCAGCTGGGTCAGCCCCAGCGCTGCCTAATGGCCACCCCGGTAATGGCCAGGGTGTCCTGGGGGTACAGGATCCCAGCTGGAGCAGGGTCCAGCAAAACCCTTTCCTTCCTGCCATTAGTAGCTCCCAGCTGGGATTTGGGCTGCTCCCATCCCTCCTGGAGGGGAAGAACCCCCTGGAAGACCATTTAGGACCATGAATTTTTCAGGAGGCTCATTTAGCAGCGAACATCTTCCCATCTGGTTTTGTGCAAAGTGGATTAACCCCTTCAGCAGCCCCGGGGTGGGGATGGAGGAGGCAGATCGGGAGTGGGAATGGGCTGCTGTGATTCGGGGGTGGAAAATGCAGTGAGGAGGCAGAAGTAGGAGGCAGGAGCTGGGTGCAGCTCCTTGGTTTACTCTCTGTGGCCAACAGCAACCTGCTGCCTGCACCACGGGCTGGAGCTGGCAGGGAGTGGGCAGCAGCAGCCCTGGAGGCAGCAGAAACTGGGTCTCACCCAAAATATACCCTGAACAAGCAGGAAAAACCCTCACCATGCACCTGGGCATTAGCAGGATGCAAAAACCTGCCGGGAAACCCATGCAAAGGGCTTTGCCTGCAACTCCCATCACCTGCACTGAGCCTCTGGGACCACAGGCAATCTGTGTCCGATGGAAAGGAGCCACCAGACAGGACTGGGAGGCGTCGGGGAAAATAGCATTTGAACCACAGCCCTTGCTGGAGTCTGGAATAAATATAGCACTGGGATCAAAAGAGCCTCCTTCAACGTCATTTCTCTGCTCAATATGCAGCAGCTCTTTAAAATAAAATAAAACCAAACCCCTGGAAAGTCCACACATGGAAGGGGATGGTGGGGAATGGCCAGGGGAGAGGGAGGATTCTCCAGTGGGATAGTTGCTGGGCTGTCTCAGGGAAGAGGAAGGGAAAGAACCACAATTTTCTGGCAAAATCTGGTGTTTAAGGTTTCAAGCAACAATTTCTGTCAGAGCTGAGTGGTTTTTCAACAAAACACTCGTGCCTTTGATGGTGTCTGGCCAAAGATGATTCAGTATTTGGCTACAGGTGGTCACATCTCAATTAAAGCCCTCGATGTCTTCGGTGACGCGTCTGATGCATCCTCTCCATCGACCTGCTAATGGGGCTGGGTGTGGGGATGGTTTTTTCTGATGTCTGCAGCCCTTTTTGAACCTTTGGGAGGAGGGGGGTGTCTGATGGATGATCACATCCTTCCTCAGCCTCATCTTCCTCTCCCAGAGCTGGGTGTGGAGAGTGAGGGGCCCCCCATTCACCCCACGGGCTGCCAGGGCATGGGCTGCATTTCCCCAGCTTGGGATTGTGCTCTGTGAAGTCAGAAGAGGCTGTCAAAAGGACTGAATCCCTGCCACTGATTTACAGGGTGTCCTTTGTCACCTCCCTTTCCTGTGCCCCTGCTTGCCCCTGTGCACAGGTCAACATGGTTTTGCTTTTTGGGTCATTTCCAGAAGGCCACGAAAGGGCAGCAAAGGAGGGGCTGAGCCCTTCCACCACATCCCATGGCTGAGGGTTCCACTGCAGCCCTCCACGAGTTCCCTGCTCCGTGGGGCTTCTTCCTCTCCCACATCCCTGCTGCTTCCAGCCCTGGTTCCAGCTCTGCCTGCAGGTGAATTTTGGGGGAGCAGCACTGATTTAGGGTTTCATGACAGCCAGGACACACAAACCACTGGGATTTGTTACAAACTGCCCTGACCAATATGTCCCTCCAAGATATCTCCCCATGCAACCAGGCTGTCTGCTCCCATGGAAAAGCCCTTCCTCACCCTCTCTGAGGGCAGATGCCCAAGACCCCCCAGGCTTGAGGGGCTAAACCCCCTTTGCAGGCTTTTCTGAGCCCATCCCCTTGCATCCTACAGGGTGTTGGCCCATCCCTGGCTCTAACAGTGGGTGATTTAATTTTACCATCAGAGCATCCTTTTAATGCAGCTCAGTATGAGGGATCATGTCACAAGTACAGCCCAGAGGCTGCAGTGCAGGGGGCCCCCAGGATGGCCCATGGGATGTCACAGCACTGGCACTGCACAAGTTTCTTCTCTGTATCATCAAGCATTGCCCTGGCACACACAAAACTCTCCCAAAACAACCAGGCAGCAAGAAAAATAAGAATATGCAAAGGCCAGGCATGGGAAGACAGTGAGTTTCTGCTTGGCTGCACGGGGGGGGTCTGTGATGGCACAAACAGCGCCCGCTCCTCACGCTCCGTGCCAGTGACATTGAAGGGAGCTGCAAAAAACTCCATTTGCTTCACCCAGAGTAGAAAAAAAAAGAAAAAAAAAGACATTTGCAGCCTTGAAAGATTTATGTTCTCCCTCCAGAAGCTGGTGAGACCACGCAGACTCTGTGGAGGTGCTCAGTGCCAGGGATGCTCCCGGGAGGGGCGATTCCCATGGGAAAAGCCAGGTCGGTGGGTGTGTGAGCACCTGTCCAGCTCAGCTCCATCCATTAGTGATCTTAATTAATTACCCACCTCATGCACTACCCACTCTTAGTTATGTGTCTGTGAGACCCCTGGACAGCAGCAAGAGCTGTGGCTGAGCAGAGGGACCTCAAGCTTAGAAGAGGAACCCTAAAACAAGGCAGAGGGACCCCAAATTGAGAAGAGAAACCCCAAACGAGCCTCTCCCCAGTGCAGAGCCATAATCTGAGTGCTGAGTCCCTGCAGATGTGCTGGGTAAACCCGGAGAAAAATCCTTCCCACCCCCAAAGGGAGAGTGGAAAGGTCCCGACCAGTCCTGCCGTCCTCCCCATGGGCTGTAGCCCCCCAGACTGGGAGCAGCTCAGCCCAAGCTGGGGGAGCAGCCCCCGAGGCCCCGTAGCTCTAATAGCAATTAACAGCAGCAATTAACAGATCGATGCTGGTGCTGGCCCAGGGTGAGCCCCGCTCCCCCCGGGACCCCCCGACTCGCCGTCTCCCATCTGCCTCCCGGAGCTCCCTGGAAAACACGCCGGCGCCAGCGTTATCAGCCCGGCCCCGAGCCAGATCTGCCCGAGCGGTAGTGCCATCCCAGGAGCCCGACGGCTATTTTTAATCCCACTAAAAAGCAGGCAATTTGTCACTTAAGTCTCCGTCCCAGACTCCCGCTTTTACCCACCGGGAAGGGAGCGGCAGTTCCGGCAGCAAATCCCTGCGTGACCAGCCCCAAAACCTGGTGACAAGGAGGATGATTCGCTGTTCAGGGACTGTGACAGCAGGTGGTCCCAATCCTTGGGGCTGGGATCGGAGCCTGGGGCCGGGAACAGACCCTATCCTAGTCCTTATTCCTTATTTCCTTACTTCTTATTTCTTGTTCCTTATTCCTTATTTTTTATTCCTTATGTCTTATTCTTTATTCCTGATTCTTTATTCCTTATTATCTATTCCTTATTTCTCATTCCTCGTGCCCTATTCCTTATGCCTTATTCTTTATTCTTATTCCTTATTCCCTATTCCTTATTCCATATTCCTCACTCCTTATTCCCTATTCCCCGTTCCTTTTTCCCTATTCCTTAAGCCTTATTCTTTATTCTTATTTTTTTATTTCTTATTCCTTATTCCATATTCCTCATTCCTTATTCCTCATTTCTCATTCCTTATTCCTCCTTACTTTGTCCTTATTCATTTCCCTATTCCTCCAAGTTTCCCTCTGACCAGGGGAGAAGCAGTAGATCCCAACCATCCCAAAGCAGATTTCTACTCCCCTATTTTCTAAAACTGCCAGAAACTTGGGGGAAAAAAAATCCAATTTCCCATCGCTCTGCAACCAGCCCATCAGCACTTGTCCCCCTCCACATGGGTCCTTTCCATCCCAGTGGGATCCAACAGCTCCAGCACACTGGGACCAAAATCCCACAAATTAGAAACCAAACACCTCAAAATGGCAAATCCAATCTGATCCCAGCACAGCCATCCAGGTGAGTGATGGCAGATAAGGGCCCGGAGCCGCAGCAAAGGGAAAGCTCTCCAGGGGGAATATTAAACCTCACAGAGGATGGATTGGAGGTTTATCAGCAGCTTTTGATGGCAATAGATTTTTGTAATAACCCAACTTTATTACTGGAAACAATGTGAGGACGCAGAGTGGCTTTAAGGCTTGTTAAAAGCATTTTCCAGCCATTTGAGCTCCCTTCTCCCATCGCCACTGCTTCACCCAGGGATGCTAAAGGGTCTGGGAAGGTGGAGAAATCCTGGCCCAGCCCAGTAAAACCAGTGCTTCAGTGGGGTGGGATGCACTGGGGAGGACGTGTGTCCCCGAGGAACAGGCACATGTCTGGGTGGCACAGGAGTGAGATGGGATGAGATGGAATGGGTTGGGATGGGATGGGATGGGATGGGATGGGATGGGTGGGATGGGATGGGAGGGGTGTATCCCACAAGGGCAGCTTTCGGATCCTGCCCTGGCCAGCTGCTGCAAGTGGCAGGGATTATCCTCTGGCAAATAACTGAACTGCCTTTCCTCCTGACAGAGTCCCAGGTTATGTGCTTGACAGGTGATGTTTGTACCTCTTTCAGTGAGTAAACTGCAGCACTCACAGCAAACCAACATCTCAAATCAGCCCTGTGGTTGTTCCCGAGGGATGCTCTATCCTGCAGCATCCTCAGACCCTCCTCATCCTCATGATGGAGGGGGGAAGAGGAGCATCAAGGGCAGCACTGCAATGGCCAAAAGGCTGGAAACAGGGGCTGGTGCTAGAAAAAGGAGCAGAAAAACCAGGTGAGGGCCAAGCCAGAGCCTTGGAGAGCAGTGAGTGAGCGGTGGCAGAGTGCCCCACACACTTCTCCATGACTGCAGCTGGATTCTGGCTCTGGGTTTGGGCAAAGAGAGGAAAGAAAATCTCCCTGTGGGACCTCGAGGTCGGATGGTTTGAATCACCCACATGGGGTTATTTTTCTGTTTTTTGGCCAAAGCCGCTGGAGCTTAACCTTGAACGAGTGTCTCCTTTCCTTCTGCCAACCCAAAACTGCCAGGTTTTCAGCAAAATAAAAATAGTAGCTGGATGAGCGCTGCTGTTCTTCTCCAGCACTGGAACCAAAGGCAGATTTGCTGGCACCCCAAACTCCCTGACCTGCCTCCATGGCCTCGCCACCACCACAGGGTGACAGCCAGGCCTGGGGGGGGATCCTCAGGTGCCACTTGGGGACACTCAGCAGCACTGAAAGGGGAGCCTGGGGAGGAAAGTGAAGCAAACAGATCCTTCCCATCACCACTGCTTTCCCAAATCTGTCCATTTATTGCTTCTAACATCCTGTTTGGCGCCTAATTTTGGTGGGGGTGGAATTAAGGAACCCCTCTGAGAGAGCTGTGGTCCGAGCCTGACTCCGGCAGGGCGGCATCACATGAATGATATTGAATTATTTCCCTGCCATTTCTGGGAATTGCTGGTTAAGGCTCTTGGACGGCGCTCACTCACAGCTCCTAATCTCATTCACCTGCCATTTACCCTGGGAGCAGAGCAGGAGGCAGGGAGCCTTTCCAGGGTGCACAGATATGGGCTATCACATTGCTGAAAGAGGGAATCATCAATATTAACCAGAAGGGCTGCAAATTGCACTCCAGGGCCCTTCAGGTGTGTGGAGTTGGGGTGCAAAGAAGTGAAAAATACACCCAGAATTGCTCAAGAGAGGAGAAGGAAGGGGAAAAGCAGAAGCTGAGTTTTATTGTGTGGGGGGATTAATCTGCTGCCTGGCTTTATAAACATCATTCCCCAGATACCCAGCTAAGCAACCAAATACCTGCCTGGCACCTGGGACTCACTGTGTCTCCAGAATTTAACACTGGGGATGAAATGTTCTCCTATTCCTCAGGATTTCTGGGCCCTAAAGACAGATCTAGTGACACCAAACAGCTCCAAACTTCATTGAACTTGGCCAAGTTGCTCACAGAAGTAAATAAGAAGGGAGGAAATCTGATGGTTTGGGTTTCTCATTGGCAGAGAGAGATGCTCTGCCTTGCAATTCCTTCTTCCCTTCAAAGTTGCCTTCAGGGATGCTGGAAATACCTGAAATTCGAGCAGCCCCCACAAAGTTATCATTTAATTAAATCCAACCCAAAATTCTTTGATTAGAGCCCAAGACAGAAATGTCTAATTTTTTCAAACCTTTCTAGTAACAAAAAAACACCAGAAGCTGTGAGGGTGGGATTTCCCACCTGGTTTCAGGCAGAACAGAGATGAAGCAGCATCAGGAATGGATGTGGTGCCCAGTCAGGCATCATCCCACAGAGGCAGATCAAGGAGAGTTTTGTAAGAGAAATCCTCTTAGCCCCATCATATATTTTCCTAAATTTTGATTACTTTTTGGCTGGAAGGTTTAAAAAGAAAAAAAATGCCAGTGTTTCATCACACCCATCCATCTCCCCTGGGGGGGTTGGTGACCCTCTGTGGGCAGAGCTCCACTCGCCCTGCAGGAGAACAGGGGCTGCAGCTCCCTGCCAAAAACAGCAGGGAGGGTACTGACACCCGCTTCACTACTCCTCCTGTCCTCAGTTCCTTTTTTTGTGCTATTGATATGATTTTTTTTCCTGGCTCATTTCAAGCCTGAGTTCCCTAGACTCTCCCTGACATCTGTTAATATCCCTGAAACTGGAGCCCGAAGGGGCCGGGAGGCTTTGAAACCACAACTGATGCTATTTTCAGGCCACGATGGGACCAGGAGGGGTTTTCCCCACCCTGGGCTCAATGCCTTGCAGCAGGATCCTTGCAGCAGGATGCTCACGGCAGCCCCAGGCGATCCAGGGCATCATCCGGGGGAGTTTTCCGGTGGCTTTGTTGTGCAGGGACAGCACAGCCCCGTCACAGGCCGTGGGTTGGGGCTGGCGGGAGCCACTGCAAACCCTGGCACAGGTACTCCATGAACCTGGGCTCGTGTTTGCAGGCAGGGGAGAAGCTCCTGAAAGAGGGGGTGAGGGTGAAACACAGATTCTCCCAAATAGCAGGGCTGACCCAGCCCAGAGGGAATGGGGGGCCGGGCATTTAGTACCTCGTCAGCCAGCAACGCAGACGCCAAGGGAAGACGAGGCATCGGCACATCCCGGCACATCCCGCCGTGCCCAGCCCACAGGACTGCCACCTTCTCCGCTTCCCTCCTCATCCTGCTAATTTCAATCACGGAAAACTCCATCTGGATAAAAGAGAAAGCCAGCAATTTTAGTTTTTTTCTTCTCCTTCCCCCCCCCCTTTTTTTTGGTGCATATTGAGCGCGTAGCAGATGTAAACTGCGTTATCTGGGTGGCTTGCTGGCTTAGCACAGCCTCTGTTTTACTGTACTAATGACTTTTTACACTCCAGGTAAAATCAGAACAAGACAAGAAGGTTTTAGAAAGCTCGTTCTGACAAATTCCTCACTGTAATTACTGGAGCAGAAAGAACTCATCAGCAGTACATGCCGTTGCTCCGGGCGCTAAAAGTCTCGAGTGGTGAATGGCCCAGATATGGAAACTGCAGCCGCCGCACAGGGCCCGGCAGGTCCCCACGCCGAGGAGGCCAGAGCAGCCCCTCGTGGCTTCCCCTGCCAACCAGGAGCAATTTTATACCCGAGTGATCCGGTGCAATCCCCATCCTGCCGGGGGCAGGGATGTCTGTGGGGTGACAGCGCTGCTGCGGGGTGTGCAGGGGTGTTGGGCCCTGCGCCGGCTGAGCTTGGTTTTGTTGGTGGTTAAAGACACCCACGCCGGGGTTTGGGCAGGTGGTTTGATTCTCTGGGAACCCCTCGGGCTCTGCGTTGGTGGGGGGATGAAAGGTGGGGACCCCCCGAGCGCATTCCCAGCCCGGCTGGCTCCTGCTGCTCACCCAGGGTCCAGTTCTGCCCTGGATGCTCTGGCAGGGAGAAAATCAATCAAAATCAAGATCAAAATCAAATGCATCAAAAAGAAGAGGGGGAAAATAACACCCTCTTCAGCTGCTGGCAAAGCATCTGCCGAAGTGGTTTCAGCAGCCATCAGCAGGCATGAATATCCCCCGTTTTGCTGCATCCACACTTCAGGAGATGCCAGAGGACCATGTTGGGAGGGCAAAGCCACAAGGATTTCCCCAGATGCAAGAGGACACAGCGCCATGGCTCACTGGCCAGCTGCCATGGGCTGTAGGGATGGAGAGAGGGGACAAGGCAGTGCAAAGGGTTCCTGGGCTCATCCCAACCCCAGCCCCACACCCTTATCTCCAAGACCTGGTACAGACCAAAAGCCCAGAACCAGACACCCTCATGGTCGCACCCACAAGGTGCTCCGCTTGCACAAGCAATGGTTTGCCTGGGAAGGGGCTGGGAAAAGCTTTTGAGGCACTTTGGGGGCTGCAAACATTCTGCAACGTGCCTGTCCCACATCCCCCAGATCCTGCCTGTGCCTGGCCCAGCAGGCAAAGAAAACACATAATGACTTGGCTTTCCAGTTCCCTCCAGCCAAGGCAGCTCCCAGAGAGGGAAATCACCTGAAAGCAAGGGAGAGGGGGGCCCAAAGCCCAGGGCTGAGCTGTGGTGGGACCCCCAGCTCTCCCCCCAGCACCAGACATCCCTGGATGAGGGATGAGGAAGAGGCAAGGTGTCCCAATCCTCAATCCTCTACCAGCACCCACCCCCTGTGACCGCAGTAGCCCAGGATGAGCCTCTGGCAAAGGGTGGGATGCATGTGGTCAGGCTGGAGGCTGGGGGCTGCTGAGACGTCCCCCGACACAGGGGACATGAGGACACAGGCCAGGAGAGAGAGATCACAGTGGCACCCGGAGTGTCCGTCCCCTCCCCTCCTGCCACCCCCTCTGCCGCTGCTGTCACCTAAAAGGATTAGTCATTAGGGATTAATAGTGGATTAGACACTCAGGCCCATATGGCTTAAACACCGCGGGCAAAGCATTAGTGAAGCTGAACTGAGTGGGCAGGGCAGGGACAGCCCGGGGGGCAGCTGGGGAGGCAACCTGGGGGCAGCCAGGGGGGGCAAGCAGGCACCTCTCTGCTCCCAAGAGGCAGAGGGTTTCACAGGCACCGGGGCAGGAGGGGGATTTCAAGCCCAGAGGAGGACAAACACAGACCTAAAGCTGGATGGATCCAGAGCAGGGGGAGAAGGCACCTCCAATGCCACCCCACCGAGGCCAATCCCTCGCCCCCCAGAGCAGCCCCCAGCAGCACTGCACTCCTGGAAAGCTCCCCCTGTCCCCTGGGAAAGCTGGGAGCTTGGATCCTGACCCACCCTTTGCACTCTCCAGCTCCATTTGCTGCCCTTAGTTGTTGCCAGTTCATCAAAACAGGGGGACCCTTTATGCTGGTGGGCAAAGATGCTCCTTTTGGAGCACCTTGAACCTCCAAAAAGACTTTTTGCAGACTTTGGTTGGATGGGACCCAGGCCATGCACAAGTTATCCCTCCCCTCTCCCACCCAGCCCCACAGCAGGGGGTTGGGAAAACAAAGCCTTTCCTTTCAAGGGGCTCCTTCCCTTCCTTCAGGGTCCCTGTGTCCCCCAGTCTGGTCCCCAAGTGTGGCTGCAGGCAGGTCCGTGCCCCTCACCAGCACCACCGGCCCCCCTGCACTCCCAGAGAGGGTCTGGAGCAAACATGGAGAATGGATCCCTTTGCTCTTAATCTCTCTCTATCTGCTAATTAAATATTGATGGTAGTTAAATATTCATAGAACACTTGGCTCAGAGTTTACATCTGTCTTCAGGCATACGTGGGGTCTTTGATGTGTTATTTTTCTGGTCACCCAAGGTCCCAGAAGCCTCCAGACTTGTCAACACTCTTTTGAGGGTTTTTTCCTCCCTTTTCCACGTGTTGTTGGTAGAGGGTTTCAGTTCTTTCATCCCCAGCTTCTTTTCCCTCTGTATCCACTTTCCTAATTTTTTTTCCCCACAAGGAGTTTCTCATCCCTCCCCAAGGAATGCCAGACCTGGGAGAGCTGCCCTCCATCCCCTGCACACCTCTGGGAGGGGGAGGATGGCCAGCAGCAGTGATGGCAGTGCCATGGGATGTGGGGATGGGGCTGAATCCCTTCCAGCCTTTCTCTTCTGGCCTCGTGGATTTCTCCCCGGATGATTCCTATGGTGCTGGGGGTGTCTGAGAGCCCTGTGGTGTCTCCAAAGGGGAAGAACCCAAGGCCACGGGGCTGGGTAAGACCTGCTGCTCTCGGTGCACCTCCGTCAGTCAGGAGAAGCCTCGGTGGGTCCCTGCGGGCGCAGGGGTGAGGCACGTCCGTGCCCCGGGGTGCAGCACCCCAGGCCGGGCATCCCAAAAGAGCGAGCACCATGGCCTGGCCAGGCCACGCGGTGGAACAGCTCCGACAGCCGTTCCTTGGGCAGCACTGACATCTTGTGCTGAACGGAGGGAAAACATCATCCGAGGCTTGGAGGCACGCAGAGATCCCTCCACTGCTGCCGCGCCCCAGGCAGGCACCCCAAACCCTGCTCATGCCCCCCACGGGCTGGCACCTCACCCAGCTCATGGCTCAGCCACCGCCATGAACCCCGAGCCAGCCCTGGGGTCCCAAAAATGACAAAGGCCAGCGGGACCCAGCCCTGCACAGCCGGTGTTCATCCCCATCGTCATCCCCATCATCTCCCCGCATCCCCCCCCATCCCTATGGAAGCGCCACATCCCACGTTTCTCGCTTTGAATTTCCCCCGCAGCAAACTCGTCGGGACAGCAGGAGAGAGGTCTTTCCCACAGCCAGCCCAGGAAATATTTGTAAAAGTGTTTTAGGTAAATTCCCAAAAGCAACTCACGCCAAGGAGAAGGAGTGTCCATGGCAGGGCTGCTGCGTGGCCACACCGGCTCCAGCTCCCACCAGCTCGGAGCGATGCCAGGCGTAGGATACACAAGGAAAATACCCTGGGGTGGGCTGGAGGAAATGAATTCATCTCCCGTGGGGTGTCTTTTCCTCCCTGGTCAGGTGGTGTCAGAAAATATGTGTGAAAACTTAACAGTCACCAAGGCCACAAAGGCAGATCGTAGCTGCTGATAAGCTGGGAAAACACCACGGGCACCCAGGGCCAGGCCGTGGGGGGACTCAGGGAGGTGCAACAGAATCCCCCACGCCCTGGAGATGCTGATCCACGTTACCCATCACTGCCTCCCTGTATCCTGACAGCATTGCTCAGCTTTGGGTCTTGTACCTGGAGAAAATCCAGAGAGCCCAGCAAGTCCCTAGTGTGGATTTTTTAATTACTTTTGCCCCCAGCTCCTGGATGCAGAGGATTTTTTGAGCATCTTACTTGGGTTTTTTAAGTTTCCTTGGGTTTTTTTTCCACCTGCTTTGTTCCTTCCAGGTCACTGGGAAATCATGAGGCATGTGCAACCTGCAGAAATCAGGGTGCAGGTCGGGAGTCAGATGGGGGTTTGGGTTTATTTTCAAGTCTGGGTTTTCAAAGGCCAGGGTTGGGGAGCAGAGGGAAGAGATCACTCAACTGGAGCAGCCCAGCTCTGATCTCAATCTCAAGCAGAGGAGTTTGGTGTGAAGTCAGGTTTTGAGCCAGGGCTGGTCCCTGTGCGGGGGCTGTCAGGATGCCAGGGGCCAAAGGACACAGGAAGTGAGTCAGTCAGAACACAGCAGATACATCGAGGAAGGGAGACAGTTCAGCTTGGGACAGCTGAGAGAGGATGAAATGCTGAAGGAAAAGTCTCCTGAATGAATCAACATGGGTACCACAAAGCCCCTTCCCTTGGGTGATGGGGAGAGGGGTTGTCATCCCGGACGAGAGGTTTTCACCTTCGGGATCAGCTCTGCCATGGGTGTTCTGAGCACCCCCACACACACACACTGCTTTGGTTGAAAATCCTTCCCTTTGGGGCTGCTTTCCCTGTTACTGGGCCAGTGGGATGTAGGGCACTGGCAGCTGGGCAGTGGAGGGGCTGCCCTGGCACAGCCACCAGTCAGGACTCCAAAATCAAGAGAGGACCCAAAAACCCCAGAGATCTACATCAAAGCCACACAATGCCATTTGTTTTGCTGGGTTCCCAATTCCCACAGATGGGGAACATCACTGCTAGACCTTCCTTGTGCCCAGGCTAGATGGGTGAGGGTGAGACAGCCTGGTCCGAGCCTGGCAATGAGGCTGAAGCTTCCTCCAGCAACATCTGTGGCGTGTCCAACATTGCTCCCGTGGCTGAAACTGGGGGATAGCCATGCCTTTCCTGGTGAAATCTCCCCTGGAGAAAGATGGCAGCACCAATTCCATCTTATTTCTGTATGTTTGCATCTTCCAACAGCAGCGGATGGGCTCATCCCCACAGCCTCAGGGTTCCAGGTACCCCGTCCTGCCTCAGGGGCTGCACAACCTGCTCCTACCTGAGTGAGGAGCTTTGGGGATGGATGCAGATGCCCACTGGGTTTTCCAGCCTTGGAACAAAAAAAAAAATACCTCCCCTGCTTTTTGGGGAAGTGATGGCATCTGGGCAGGAGCCAGCTGGGCTCTGCAGGGATGTGGGTGGCAAGGGACGATTATGAGCCACCTTTTCCAGGGACAGGAGTGGGTGACCCATCCCAATATAACCCATCACTTCAAGCAGCTGGGGAAGTCCTGGGGGACAAGGACTTTAAAAAAGGAAACAGCACACAGAGGGTGTGAATTCAGTGGTTATCTCAGCGTCAGCCCCGGCAAGATAATGGAAAAGTTGATCTGACCAAGACTTAAAAGGGAGAAGAATAAATCAAACAAATCCTTTATGGAAGCAGACCTGACCTGGCAAAAGCTGCTTTGATCACGGTCGTGACTTTGGCTGCCCCAGCTGCAGCAGCCGCCCCGTCCCGCGGGCGCTGCACTCAGATCTTCCTCCCGCGGGGTTATTGATCGGCTGAAACGGGAAGTGCCGCAGCATCAATAAAGCGTCTGCACACGCGGCTGGGAAAGCCGCTCTCGCCCAGGGGCGAGCGGCGTTTCCAGGGGGGGTTGTGCTGCCGAGAGGGTGTCCCGGCGTGCCCAGCAGCTCCCTCTGGCAGCCCCAGCGCTAGCGAGGCTGGTTCTGAGCGCGGAGGGTGATTAAGCACCGACACTGCTGGTAGAGGCAGAGGTTTCCCCAGGAGCTGCTCTGCTTTCTGTTCAGCCATGAGAAGTCGTGGCCAGCAAAGCCTGCACGGGGCAGCCATGGGGCTGCAGCATCCGCCGGGACATCCACATCCCACCCAGAAGTGGGAGATTTGGAGCACTCGCAAATTTTTTGGAAGGGGCAATGAAAGCTCAGCCACCAGCGGGGTCCTAAATGCCTCTGACAGCCCCCAGATTTGCCACCTCCCCCTGTGCAGGAGCGGGATCTGTCCCATCTGTTTTGCAGAGGCCAACACCTCTGCAGCCGAGTCTGGAGCCAGAGCTGGGAGTGCTGGCAAGGAGCCCCCCATGAAACAAGGGAGAAAAGGGAGGAAAAGGGTGCTTTTCAGCCCGGATCATATGCGGGACCAGGGGACCACTCCAGAGCAGAGACTAGTTCCACTCATCACAGCAGTGGGTCTGCCCGTGTCCTGTGCCCTTCTCTGTGCCAAACACAAGAGGGTTGATGAGCTGGAGGGGAGCAAACACCAGTTCCTCCTAAACCCATCAAGAGCCACAGGAACACCTGGTTTTGCCTCTGGAGCCTCCATGGACATCCCCAGCTCTGGTGCCAGATCTGTGCAACCCAGTAGAGCCCCGTCCTGGCAGATGTGGGGATGGGAAGGTGATATTCCTCCGGAGTTTCAGACAAGGCCGGGGGACCTGGAGCTGCTCAGGGGCTGCCAGATCCAGGGGCCCAGCTGGGGCTGGAAATCTCCCATGTTCCAAAATCTCCCATGCTCCAAAATCCCCTGTCTGCAGGGTCCACTCATCCCACAGGGCCAACACCAGGGCCCTGAGGGCAGGGCAGAGGGATGCTGCACGTGCTGGGAATGTCATTCCTGGGCTTCTTTGGCCTGCTGCATCCCAGTATTTTGCCTAGGAGTCTTTAAAAGGGGTTTTTCCCAGACTAATAAACACTGTTTGGGTTTCCTTGTGTTTCATTTTCTTCTTGCAGGGAATATTTCCTGCCCTTAGACGAGCTCCTCGGTGCGTGGGGGTAAGAATAGGGATGAGGGAAAGGATGGATCCGGTCAGGGAAAGGCAAGCCAGGCAGCTGTGCCGGACCAGAACCAGTTCTCATCAGCTTTCCTCTGCTCCCTGAGGAGAGATTAACTGGGAGTTTGGGTGATGGTGGAAGGTGCTCTGCTCTGCCAGACAAACACAAACCCCCTTGTCTGCACCCAACAGCCCTGGGGCATCACCCCGCCCCACTTCCTGCACCTCATGATTATCCCACACATCCACCCCAAGCAAAATGAGGCTGATTTCTAGGAAATGGCTTTGGAGAAGAGCAAATGGAAGATGATGTGTGGTCTCACCATGGATGTGGTCCTCATTCCCATCCAGGCAGGAGCCTGCCTGGATCAGCACCCCATGTCTTCTCCACATCAGGGCTGGAGGGCAGTCCAGAGGGTCTGGAATGCCACAGGGTGCCATCGGCATTCCCAGCCCCATGTGGTGGGATGTGGCTGCACAGCCGGGCTGGCAGGAATGTGTGTCTGCATCTCCCCTCTGCTTCCTCCCATCCGCCAGCTGCCGGCAGCTGGGATGCACCCTGGGACTTGCAGGGGCTGGGGGAAGAAGGGGCTTTTTTGACAGCTGCAGCCAGGCAAAATCCACAAGGGAAGCCCCAAACTGGCCTCTGCCTTTCCCAGCTCAGCACGGCCAAGAACATGAGCTGCTGCTTTGGCACCAAGTGGAGGGAAGTGGAGCCACCTGCCCATCCTCCCCCCCATCCTCGTGGGCCCCAAACACCCCCAAAACCAGCACAGAGACGTTTCTGTGCCTGATGCAACCCAACAGAAGCTGCTTCTCTGTGGGTTTATTTTCTCTATGGCTTTTTTATTTCTTTTTGGAGGAGGCATATTTGAGTGTTGGTCCCCTGGACCAGGATGCAAAGCAATAGGATACAAAATTTCACGGTGCAGGGGGAGGACACAGACAGTTGGGAGTGTGTGGGGCTGCCAGGGACCCTGCTGGATGCTGTGCCTGTCCCTGGTCCCACCCAAGGGGCACAGAGTCTCTCACCCACCCTGTGGTCCCACCATGGGGCACAGAGCCTACCCAGGGAATAAGGGCGCAGAGCCAAACTTTGGGAACAGCCTGTCCATCAGCCCTAATGCTGGAGGCAGGAGCTCAGGAAAAATCCCAAGCCCATTGGATGCCAAAAGCGTGGCCTGGGAGCAGATTTTTCTTTTCCCAGGGTTGAGCTGGGAGGGGATCAGTATCACTTACCCTCTGTGCTTTGGGACATGGCGAGGGACCAGGTCCTCCCCCTGCTCACGCAGCTGCTGGCCCTGGGGGAAGGCAGGCCCCTGCTCCCCCATAAAAGCAGCCGGGCAGCCCCGAGCCCAGCACACGGACCAGTCCCGGCCCCAGCACACAGAGCAGCCCTGCCACAATCCACCATGGCAAAGGCAACCGGCATCATCTGCGCCCTCCTCCTCCTCACCACGCTGTGCTGGCAGAGCCTGGCTCAGAGTGAGCACCACGAGCTGGGGGACGGGGACAGACCCTGGGATTGTGGGGACGGGTTTGCCTCGTGCATGGGGAGCAAGTGGGCTCTTCCCAAAGAGCTGTTGTTCCCACAGCTGGCAGGCTGAGGTGGGAGGTGGGGGTCTCCAGGCTAAGTTGAGCTTGTGCTGTCCCCCCAGGAGCTCCAGCCATGCCAGACAAGTGCTGCTTCAACTTCCAGACGAGAAGGATCAAGAGAGACAACGTCGTTGCCTGTTATCCCACCAGCCCGGAGTGCCCACACCAGGCTGTGATGTGAGTACCCTAAATCCACCCTGGGGGTAAAGCCCCTCTAGATCCTGCCAGACCCCTTGCCTTGCTCTGGTGGGTCCAATCCTGACCTCCTGTGCCTCCTCTAGGAAACTCATCACTGGGGTCCCTGTACGACCACCCCCCTAACCTCTTCTTCTCTCTGCCCCAGTTTCAGAGTGAGGAACGGGAAGGAGATCTGCACCCAGGCAAGCAGGGCGTGGGTGAAGAGATACCAACAGAGCTTCCAAGTCAGCTCCTTCTCCATCCCCAGCTAGTGGGGTGGCCAGAGGCAGCAGGGACTCCTCTCCACGGGGGACACCACCAAGGCAACCCCTCTGCAGAGGTGGCTGTGGGGACACATTGGGACAGAGCAGCTCATCGGGAACGCCCTCCCCACCACGCTGGGATGACCGTCCCTATCTCCCTGAAGGCAAAGAGCCTTTGCCAACCCCGGCATCCCACCAGGATGGAGTGTGCTGACCCTGTGGGACGCTCGGGTCTGGATCCTCTGCTAGTCCCCATGAACTCCATGGCAGAGGGGCTGCTCCTGCCAGCCTGGCAGCAGCCAAGGGGCTCAGGGGGAGCAGCTCCACAGTTATTTTTTGTACAACACACTGAACAGAATTAAACGTGATCTCACACATGCAAACATCTGTCTGTGTGAATGTCTTGGGAGTGGGCAGATCCTGCTGCCGGCTTTCCCAGCCAGGTGCTGGGATCAGTATGGAGCCAGGAAGAGCTGAAGCCACAGCCACGTCTCTGTGAGGATGTCCAGGGTGAGCATGGGGCCAAAACACGTCCATGCTTTGGGGAAGCACCAGGGAGAGCGGCAACAGGAGGGCACAGCCCATGAAGAGGGGGCTTCCCGTGTTCCTCATCCACCATCCTGAGGAGAAAGCCCTGGCCCAAATTCTGTCAGAGGAGCCCCTCAAGGATGCCTGGTCGGGGCCCCACTGACAACCCAAAATCCCAGTATGGGATCCAAGATGTACACTGAGACAGGGACAGGCACCGTGACGGGCAGCCAGCAGTGGGTCTCAGGGTGGGCTGGGGCAAATCCAGCTACCACCGAGCCACTCACCCACTGCAAAATTGCAAGAGAGGCATCAGAACTGATGGTAATGGGTGGGTTTTGAAAAGAAGCTCTCACAGGACTTTGTCAAGTTGAGCACCATCCTGTGTGGTTTGCTGGTGGTGATAACCAGACTCAAAATAGACACCCAGCCCCAGTGCATCACTGGCAGCTCGCCACACTTTCCAGCAGCCCTCGGGTATCTCAGTGGCCAAAGGGGTTGGGAGAAGGAATTTCCCTTCACCACTTGCCCTTTACCAGGTGGTTCTTTCCGTGGGGAGAGTCCAGAGCTGTCATGGAACACCTGGCAGGAGTTATATATTGTGCCAGGGTGCAGGCAGGAGGGGCAGGTAGCTCTCAGTGGCCTGAGACAGGGAGAGCTGCCTTCTGCTGGTGCTGACTGAGCCCTGTGTTGGACATGAAGATCTACTCCTTGGCCCTGCTCACCCTGCTGCTGGCAGCTCCCTGGACTGGAAGCCAGGGCAGGTCCCGTAAGTACTGACACCGAGCCTTTCCCCACGGCTGCCCCAGACCCTCCCCTGATGGGATTTGGGAGGGGGATGAGAGTTCAGCTCCTGCTTCTGCCACAGGACTGGGAGGCTGAGGGGCATCACCAGCTGCCCCAGCACAGGGCTGTCGTGGACTTGTTCAAAATGAGCAAAACCAGGCTTGGGGGTGGCTTCAGTCCCAGAGCCCCAGCTGGGGAGATCTGCCGAGCAAACCCCCCACAGGCAGAGGAATGGGGGGCTCCTTCCCTGGGGACAAACATTACCACTGAGGATGCAAGAAGAGACCCCCTGTAGCACAAGGGAGCAGGAGAGTCCCCAGAGGAGCACCCACACCCCTCAGCAGAGCACCCACACCCCTCATACCAGGCGTGGGAGAGCACTAAAACCTCTTGTCTCCTCTTAGTCCGCGGATCTCATGCCATATGCTGCCACAAGAACATGTTCATCCGGCGGGAAATCCATGCATCCAAAATCAAGAGCTACCGGAACACACCTTCCCTCTGCTCCCGCAAGGCTGTGATGTGAGTAACCCCAGTTCCCACCCAGCCTTCCTCCCTGGCATCCCACTCCTCACCCTCGCTCACCCACCTTTCCTACCAGTTGTTCTGCCCTTGGGAAGCCCCCAAAAACAAGCCACCCTGCAAAGGGTTCTGTGGGTGATGGTGCCCTAACCTGGCTCTTCACATTCCCCTCCCTCCTCGCTGCTTAATCCCAAATAGCCCCAAAATCCCCCTATTTCAGCTGCCAGCCAGAAAAACAGGAAGGAAGCCAAAATTGCAGAGATTACCAAAAGTCAGCACTTCCAGGGAAAGCAGGGGGCAGGATGCTGCAGGCACCTCCAGGCTGGCAGGGATCCATCCCACAATCCCGAGCTAATGCAGGATACTCTTTCCCCCAAAGTTTGGAGCTGCAGAAGGGGCCAGTCTGTGTGGATCCAAAGCTGAGCTGGTTCCAGAAGTACCTGAAGGAAAAGAAGTCGATCAACACCTCCATGTGAAGCTGCCTTCCCCACAAGCTCTATTTATTTGTTTTCCATAATTATCTGTATGTTCTTGTGTCATTAATTTATGGAGCTGGCTCCGTCCCCTGCCCTGCCATCGCCCCCTCCATTGTCCAGTACATCCCTCAATGGAATCAATAAACCATCTTGTGCTGACCTGGAGTGAGATACGTGAATCCTGTGGGAGAAAATGGGTCATATCAGGGCTCAGCATTCCCACAGAGAACCAAGAATAGTCCAGGAGCCCTTGGGAGGGCAGGGAAACCCAAAGGGCCAAGGCTGATGCCCCCAGCTCACCTCCAAGATGAAGCAGCCCCTGGCCAGACGTGGCCTTTAAGGATGCCCTGGGCAGCTGCCTGCCTGGTGGGATGGGGATTGAGGCAGGGAAAAGGCAGGTGAGGTTGGCAATGGGAGAAGGGTTGGCTTTGGGGGGTTCAGGGGCTGGTTTGGTTTTGTCCCAGCTGGATCAAGTGGTTAAACAAAGGTGGCTGCAGAAGGAGAGAGAGGGGCCGTGAGGTTTAGCACTGTCCTCCAGACCTGGGCAGGCCCCTGGAGAGTGCCATCCATGGGAGTGATCCTCCAGGTCCCTGGAAATCCCCTTGTCTCATAGCAAAATCCCTCCTGCAGCCCCCAGAACCCGGGGGTGGCAACGGGGGTGGCAAACAACGGAAATCGAACCATATCAGGCCTGTCACTCGTGTCAGTAAATTCCTTAAAGAGAAGAAGAAATTGAACATGCAGATGCTTTTGGGTAGGTTTCCAGCAAGTGCAGGGAGGCTGGAGCATCCTTCATCCACCTGGTTCCCATCAGGACACCAGCCATGGAGCTTTAACTCTGTGTCCCTGCTGTGACCAGAGGAACAGGGTGAGAAGGGTATTTGTGTCACACCTGGCGAGAAGTTGGGAAGGGATGGTGACTCCACCACTGCCCTGGGCAGCCTGTGCCAGCGCTGACAACCTTTCCAGTGAAGAGTTTTCCCCTAATATCCAATCTAAACCTCCACTGGTGCAACTTGAGGCTGTTTCCTCTTGTCCTGTCACTTGTTACCTGGGAGAAGAGTCCGAACCCCACTTGGCTACAGCTCCTGTCAGGGATTTGAAGAGAGAGAGAGAGAAGGTCCCCCTGAGCCTCCTTTTCCTCAGGCTGAGCCCCCCCCCAGCTCCCTCAGCCACTCCTGGTGCTCCAACCCCTTCCCCAGCTCCGTTGCCCAAGGTCTGATCCCTGGGGAACACCACTGGTGACCATCCCCAGCTGGATGTCACTCCATTCCCACCACTCTCTGGGCCCAGCCGTCAGCCAGTTTGTCACCCAGTGAACAGGGCACCCATCCAAGCCATGAGCAGCCAGTTTCTCCAGAAGAATGCTGTATTATCTACTTCCCTATTAGTTTGTGACTCACTTGAATCATCTTTTTGATGAGCTGGGACATGCTTTACTTTTAAAGATACCTTTATACATATTGCCAGATTTGTTGCCACATATCTGCCCCCCTTTAGGGTGTTTCTGTACAAGCCACTGACCTTGGGCCCAGTCATCTGCCACAATCCCCATGGGACCATATCATCTGGAATTGTTCCTTCTAATTGAAAAGAATATTCTTGCCCGTGACTGGATAACTGCACATGCTCAGCCAAAGCATTTTTGCAGGCATTCTTTAGAAAATGAGACTTGACATCTCCAGCTTTTCTAGAGCTGCTCTTTGGTGCTGCAAGTCCAAGAATTAAGCAGAATGCTGCTCCCCTTGGGATTTTCTGGAATGCCAGCCCCCACGGGAGCGCTGCAGCCTCCTGCAGGGGGAGAGGTTGTTCCTGCTCTTACCACTCTCCTTCCTGCACCAGTCTGGTGCAGAAGTCACTTAAGCTGGAGGGAGAAGAGCTGTCTTTGATTTAGGACCACAGAAAACTCCCTGCCCTGAGTTGTGGTAGTGGTTCTTTGTGCAGGGCATAGCACAGGATCCTCGGAGGGGGAAGGGACATTTGGGAATTGGACTTTAAAATGTATCAGTGGGGACTGGTCTAGGATTTCTGCTTTGAATGCTGAGTTACTCTCATAAAACAATGCACTCCAGGGTCAGTGACAGCTCCCTGCAGCGTGAGGCTGGCAGCTGACCTGGGTTCTCCTCATAACCACAAGCCACGGGACCCCTTTGCATAATTTTTATCAATGAGTGTCACTTCCCAGATGGATGTTGCATAATGCCATGTGGCTTTCTCTTGAATGGGATGGTGGTAATGGCAGTTTCTTTCATTTCTTTCTGCCTGTGGTTTCCTCCTGCCTCAGGCTGGTGCACAGGGCAGGCAGAGGCTGCTGTCACCCCATTAGTGCTGCCAAGTGCAGGGCCCCGGGTGTCTGGAAGCCTCTCCTGAAGGAGGTGCTGAGAACATCCCTCTGCTCTGACTCAGGGTCAGAAATGCAGCCTGCTGCCAGCAGCAGGGCTTTGTCCTCAGGGAAAACTCTCTGCAGAGCTGGAGAGGCTTCCCTAAGGTTGGCTGCAGGCTGAGGCAGAGTCTGAGCTTCCCTCAGCAGGCCTGGGGACCAGAGGCAATGCTGTGCTCTTACGCTCCAGGATGGAGATCATCGCTTGTCTTCTAGTCTGGATGAACCCCGGGGTTCATCAACAACAGCCCCAGAGGGTGATGTGGTTTTGAGACTTGAATTCCCTTGTTTTCTTTGGGAGACTCATGCAAGGCAGTGCCAAAAGCATCAGGTCATGCAAGACTAGTGCCATGTTTGCTCATCTCTGGCTTTCTGGTACCTCTCCCACTCCATGTGAGTTTTTCCTGCTAATGAGATGGCCACAGCCAGGTTCAGGAGGAAGTTAGGGACATCTTTGGGGCCTTTTTGTTTGATCACACCTGCCTTACCCACCTCTTCCTTACTTATTTGTTCTCTTTTCCCTTTTCTCACCTCGGTGCACTAAATTTTTACTGTGTTGAATACTTGACCATAACCTCTTGTCTTGTTTATGCAAAGAAAAGCCAAAAAGAAGTGGCATCTTTGGTATTTACTCCTCTTCCTAACTAATAGGCTTTTCCTTTCCTTTATTTTTCAAATTTATATTTGCAAAGCTGAAGTTTCTGGTTTCCTGTGTTTCCTGCCCTGATTCCAAGGGTCTTCCGTGACAGGAGAAATAAAACTGCAAGTCATTTCTTCACTCTCCCTTTACACCAGTTCCTTATATTTAATTCCTTAAACACAAACTATCTACTTTTATTGAGCCGCAGTTCTGTGCAATTCGTTGAAATGTCCTCAATTCCAGTTATAATGGAAAGTATTTCATCAGCATCCAGTAAGAAGTCCCATCCGGCCCTCATCTAAATGGAGAACTGAAAGCTTGGCCAGTCACTTCTGCATCAAAGAGGAAATATTTCTGCCTTTTCCATCAGAAATAATCTTCGTGACTGTGAGATTTCCTGCGGTTCCTGCCGGATGTCAAATCTTCCTCTGGTAACTGCTGAAGCCAGTGCCCACAGATCATTCTGTTTATCATTGCCCTGATTTCAGCTTCTATCCCCCCTGGGTGGGGGATATCCCTTACCACCCTCCTGGTACTTGTGGGTTCCCAGTGCTACTCTCCTGCCCATCTCACCCTTTTTCACTCGACTTGGGCAAGCAAAGGGGCTCCCACCAAGCCAGTCTGGTCCACTGCCATTGCTCATCCCTGGCTGTTGGCCCCTGCCCAAGCCCAGCTCACCCCTGGCTCGGGGCTGCCTCCCCAGAAGAAACCCACCCTGTGTTGAGGTAGCTCAGCATCTTGTTCCTGTGGCTGACCCAGACAGCAGTTTCTGGTTTCCTTCATCATAAAAGCCTGTTGCACAGTGTTGTCCTCCCTCCCACTTCTCCTCCATGCACCAAGCAGAGCTGGCTCTGGTGAGGGCAGGAGAGGTGCCAGGATGGGCTGGCTGCAGGGCAGAGTCTGGAGCAGGTCTCTGTGGGACACGTGAGGGTTTACAGGCAGAGAGGTTCATGAAAACACAAAAAGCTTCTGTTGGCTGGCCCTGGACTTGGGATTCCTCTGCACACAGTGGATGCTTTGAGCTTAGGAGAAACCACTCAGTGCCTCTGCAATGGCCTCAACAGAAAAGACTCATGCAGGTCTCCACTTCTCTGAGGAACTGAGTCCCTTCCTTCTGCCTTTGTGCATCCGGGGACATGGGACAAACAGGAGTTTTTACGGCAGGTACTACCTCTCCTCCAAGCCCTTCTCAAATGCCACAGATGAAAACCTTGGTCACTGTTAAATACAAAGGATTTATTCCTCTATAGCCACACAGAGAGCTGCTGAAACAGAAACGGCTGAAACCTGGGCACTTGGAGAAGGGAGCTGGAACAGCTGGAACAGCTGGATTGGTTCTTCCACTAGAGGCCAGATCAGCACTGCCCAGCTCCTCCTGACCCACTCCAGGGAATGATTTACATCCGTTCCCACCTCTGTCCCACCTGGGAGCGAAGCAGCCCCTGTTGGCTGGGGAAGGTTTGCTGGGCAAAAGGCCGTGGCAGGTGCTGGGAATGGGAGGACAAGCACTGGCATTGCTCAGCATTTCTGTGAGTGGGACTTTTCCCCTGAATCAGGGCGGCAGGAATTAGTCATGCCCGAGCCAGGGCCAGCAGGAAGGCCAGGGGAAGCCAGGGGTTTGTGTGGTAGCTGGGAGACAAGTAAACAACCCTTTCATGGCACCACGGGGCAGCATCAGGGAAAGGATGGAAAAGGAAAAAAAAAAAATGGAAGAAGGAGCGAGTTTGGCAGCTCCCTCTTTCTGGTGTGCCACAGAGGGGGATGTTTGGGAATTACCCTCTGGCATTGCAAATGCTGCCCCTTTTCGGTCCCCTCACGTGTCCTCACATGGGGGTGTTTGCTTTTCGGGACTCAGTCACAAGAGAGACCTTAAATTGGATGAAGTTATCCTGTTTGGGTAGAAGTGGACAGGCAGTAATTGCAACAGCTTGGCCATTAAGAGGCTGCAGCCAAAACTAAAATTCTTTGAGAGGTGTAAATCCTGTGTTCAGTCCAGGGACACGGAGGGTGGCTGAGCCCACTGCTCCAGCCCCAGAGCAGGGCAACAGAGCCCAGTGCCTGCACATGCAGGGACTCCATGGGTCTGCAAACTTTCCCATATGGGAACACTGCTTTTGACCTTAATACCAGCAAAAAGGGACAAATGTGAGACCCACAGTGACTAACACAACCTTGTTCCTACATGATCCTTCCTTCCCTAAATGTCCAAGCAAGACCTAGAGCTGTCAGTGGAGATGAACATGTGCGATGCATCGTGACAGAGAGAACTCTGGATCCCTGTGGTGCAGCAGGGAGAGAACTGGTATTTGTGGCAAACCTGGGCAGAAGTTGGGATCTGCCTCCTGGCAGTGGATTTCTGCCAGCAATAGCGGCAGTGGCTGGGGGTGTCCATGCCAGGGCCCCTGAGCTGGCCTGGGGTCTCCATCCAGGAACTCTCTCCACAGCTCCTGACACAGCGATGCTGCTGGGGCTGCTGCAGAGCACATCCCTGCCCAGGGTCTGTTTGCTGTTGGTCCTTCACAGCTGCCTGCTTGGGATTGACATCAGAGCTCTGGCTCTGGGATTGACATCAGAGCTCTGGCTGTGCAGCTTCACAAGCCCAAGTTGCCTCATGGCCTGTGCAGCCCTTGCAGCAGTGGCAGAGTCACTGTCGGCATTTGGGCTCCAACCAGTCCCCACCAGGCACCCAAGGAGCATCTTGAAAGTTGCAGCCTCGTGGCCAGCAGTCCCTTCCCCTTCTGCGGTTTCCTTTCCTTTTCCAGCTCAGCAAAACTGGCTGATCCTGACATAATTTCCCCGGTATGATGCACTCACTTTCTTTCCTTGAAACCCTGCGCCCGCCCAGCGCAGGGGGATAAAAGGAGAGCATGGCCACAGCGGTGGAGCATCGTGCAGAGAGAGCCCTGCAGCCTCCCCAGCTCCAGCCCTGCTCACAGAGCCCTTGGCCCCACAGCACCATGAAGGTCCTGGCAGCCTCTCTGCTCGCCCTGCTCCTCATGGCCTCCTGCTCCCCTTCCGAGGCCCATCTCGGTGAGTCACTGTGTCCTCCTCGGGCTGGGGGGACGTCGCTCCACGGGAGCTGCTGGAGAGCCCCATCCCCATCAGCGGGACCCTCTGGGGCTGTGGGCAGGGTTGGGGGCGGTAGACTTGTGTCCCAGTGTGGGATGGAGGGTTGGGGGCAGGAGATTTGTGTCCCGGTGTGGGATGGAGGGTTGGGGGCAGGGTTCTCCTGGGGAGCCACTGCCAGAGAATAGGACACAACAGGAGGGTGGGAGATGGCAAATCCTTGGGGAACATCATGTGCCAGTGGGACCAGAGCCTGTGCTGTAGCTGGAGTCTCACCAGGGCTGTCTGTCTGTCCCTCTGCCCTCACAGACGGCGTCCCTCCCACCTGCTGCTTCACCTACCAACAACGTCCCATCCCTCTTCGCCTCATTGACTCCGCCTTCATCACCAGCAGCACATGCACCAACCCGGGGGTGATGTGAGTACCCACCACTGCCAGGGGCTCGGGGTGGCCGGGAGGGACTTGGGGACGTGGCTGGGGACACTCAGGGTGCTGCTGGTGGGACCCAACGCAGGCACCTCGTGCCCTCTGTGCAGCACCTCAACACGGGATTTTTCTCCTGGCAGAATGGTCACCAAGAAGGGGAGGCAGCTGTGTGTGGATCCCCAGGAACCCTGGGTGCAGGAGCGCCTGAAGCACTTCCAGACCCCAAAGAACTGACCTGATCCTTCCTCACTGCCACTCGTGATGCCCACAGTCCCACCCCTGCGTGGCCTCCAGCCTCAGGCACACAAGAGAGCCCCTGACCTGCAGCCTCCTTCAAGGGGGAAAATTGTTTTATTTAACTTATTTAAGTTAAGCTAAATAATGTTTTTCTAAAAAAAACGAAGAAAAAAGAAGGCACAAAAATAATTTATATTATGTCAAAATAATACACTAAAATAAAGATAATTTCAATTATATCAGTGTGTCTGTTAATGAAGAGTCAGTTTTGATGCCTCCCTGCCGGAGCCCCGATGTGGGAGAAGGGACCCACAGGGACCCCCCTGCAGATTGATGAGGCAAAGAGTCTGGTCCTGCTGCTCCAGCTGGTGCTTCCAGCAGAAGGACCTGTGGGATGGAGGTGACAATTCATCCAGGGCCCTGAGCGGTGCTGTCGTGGTCTAAGCCCAACTGGCCACTGGGCTCAGCCACTCATCCACTTCCCCTTACCCCAGTGGGATGGGGAGGAGAATCAAGAGCTCATCAGGAGCACCCTGATGAGCAAGAGTAACACTTGTGAGTTAAGAATGGCTTAATAATTGAAACAAAGTAAAATACAATAATATAGTAATTTAAAAGTGAGAAAACGCAAGAACGAGTGATGCACAATCCAGCTCCTCAGCAGGTGCTGACTGATGCCAAACCTCATCCCCAAATCCCAACTGGCCCTTCTGGGCATGATGTTTTATGGGGTGGAGTATCCCTTTGGCCAGCTCAGGTCAGCTGTCCCAACTATGCTCCCTCATAGCTCTTTGTGCAGCTCCTCAAGTCCTTGGCCAGGGTAAACACTACTTAAGAACAACTAAGACATCAGTGTGCTATCGACATTATTCTCACACTGAATCCATCATCAAATGTCCTCCAAAAAATCAAAAATCCATAAAAGAATCAACATAGCTGATACTATCTTTGTTTTAATTTATTATCTTGACATACTTTAAATATCCTGACACACAGCAACATTAACCTAATAGCTTCCTTTTATAAGCTCAGAGATATTTGTGATGAAGGAAATTCAGTGGATCTCTTTTGTCTGAGCTTCAGGAAGGCACTTGAAATGATGCCACATAGTAAATTATTAGATAAGGCAGAGAAGATGTGACTGGCATTTGAAAAGTAAATTCGGTGAAGAGCTGCCTGAAAGGAGCAGGATAATTGCTTCAGCTGAAAGGGGGGTTACCCATACAGTTCCTCGAGTTTCTGCCTCAAAAATTACTCTGCTTAACATTTGCCTTAATGATCTTGGCACAAAAAGCAGGAGAAGGCAAAGGAAATGTGCTGATGAGGCAAAACAAGATGGCATCATCAATCTAGAACAGGCCAGGATATCACAGAGAAAGATTATAATGACCTTGAGGGCTGGAGTAACAGAGAAGGGATTCGAGTCAGCAGAGCAGACTGTGTGAGCGTGCTGTTGGGAACAAGGGAGAGCAGCAATGGCCATTCCAGTTTGGGAGCCTGTCAGCTGGAAACGTCTGGGGCAGGGAAGGACCCACGATACACATCACAGGACTGTGCCATGACCCTGGTGTTAAACTGCATGAGAAAAGTCAAATGTAAAGAGCTTGGGTTGAGGGGTTGGGAAAACAAGGGACTGATCCATGTGAAGGCACCAGAGTCAGCCCCCGGAGTGGGGACACACAGCCACAAACTGGCTGGGAATACCAACAGAGGGGAAATTAGGTTTCCACATGAAAGAATTTTGTCATGCAGGTTTCTGACCCCAGCAGGGCAGACAAAAACCAACCACGCTCACGTGGATATCAGTCCTGCTGTGCAACCAGCACGATCCAGAATCCATCCAGACTGGAGGTGGGATCTTCCTTCTCAGCGTGAATTGTCTTTACAAGAGCCTATTCACAGAGGTGGTTTAGAGTCCTGTTTCAAAAGGTGCCACTAACAGCAATGTTGTTTTGGAATCCAGTGTTCTACAGGGCTGCACAACCCCCGTGAGCCCGGGCGGGTGGCAGCTGCCTACTCCTATTCCCAGGACAAGCACCAGATTCACTTGTTCCCCTCCAGGACTGCAGATGGTTTCAGTGGTTGTGGCTTTTTGATATGTGATTAACTGCTTCCCTCTGAAACTGCTCTGGCCTGCTCAGCTCCACCATTCAGTCTGGAATCACAGAATAATAGCACTTCTTCCAAATCTCCTCCAGAATCTCCTTTTTTGGACACTCCCATCTCTAATGGCCCACCTTTCTCTGCCCTGAAGGAGCAAGGCTGAGGCAGAGTCTCAGGTAGTGCAGACACTCCAGTCTCCTAAACTGACCTCTTGCTGCTCCAGCTCCCCAGGAATCAATTTAGTTTTACAACAAACTAAATGTTTACAACTAACATTTTACTCTTCACATTCACTGCATGTACCCATCCCAGCATTCCAGCCTTGCTGCCATATCCCCAGGAACATGTCAAGCCTAAGCACAACAAATGTCCTTTGGGATCATCAGGGGTTTCTATTTCTCTGCTTTCAGTTTCCTTCAGATACTTCTCTCTGATCATCTCCTGCAAGTCCTTCAGAGCTTCCTGGGCTGCCTCACTGCTGAATTGAAAGATTTGTATAAACACTATTTTAAATTTTCAGGCTTTTTCTATTGACTTCCTCTTTCTCTGGAATTTCCCTTTCGAATTTACTGGTACAAGATTAATTCTGGGGTCAGCTTGTACCCCTTTCCTTTTTGATCACAGGACGTAGGACTGACTCACACTTGTAGGGAGGATTACTTAATGGTCCCTCTCTTCTATCCCCCCTGGCCTGTGAACCCCAACACCCACAGCATCCCCCACTTCCACAGCCCAGCCACAAAGCTGGCTCTTTGGACACTCTCTCCCACTTTTCAGCTGAAGAGGACTTATTTTTCCTTCTGTGAATTCCCCAGTGAGAGCACTCTGGATTATGGCCCCGGCAGGTAACACACTGTCACACCCCTGCTTTGCTTTTAGGACCAGGCCTGGAGGTAATGGCCACCATTAGCCCTTTCCCATCCTTTTAAGAGCCAGTTCCTTCCTGCAGACTCCATGTCTGAACCCTGCTGGGTGTAATTCAGCGTGACAAAGCCTTCTCCTCCCAGGAGAAGTATCACTCGTCATTCAAAGTGCTCTTTGGTGTGAAATCTGCTTTCTACCCTGGGCTAAATGCCTCAGTGCAGTCCCAGGGTGGGCTCCCCTCTGTGCCCAGAGCCCCTTCAAAAAGCTGACCCTGCTACTCCTGAAAATGCCTTGCAGAAAGATGGGAGAAGAGTCCAGAGAGTGCAGATAACCAGAAATAACAAAACAGCTTAGCTGAGTCTTGCACTTGGGCCTGTCTTTTGCCCATAGAGCTGTGTGAAAAAAAACAGTTTGACCTGTGATTTTTGCCACCAAGGACTCAGCACAGCTGTCCCCGTGCCAGGCCTGCATCCCCACCACAGTCCCCAACACCAAGAGCAGCAGGTTGGGAGCACATGTGACAATGGTAAATTCAGGGTGCCAGCCTAGAGCTCCTGAGGCTGGAGCACAAGTGCCAGGGATGCTCTGGGAAGGACACAGGCAGTTGGCAGCTGCCTCCAGCAAAAGAGAACAAATATCTGGAGCACAAGAGCCAACAGACCTTGCTGGCTCAGAGGGCACGAGGTTGGAGAGAAGCAAAGGAGCAACACAGAGACAGGGATGACAGCCTGTCTGCAGGGAGAAAGAGGAAGGAGTTTGCTTGGTGTGCAATTCTGCAACAGCAGTCTGTGAAGGCAAAATGTGAACTCATCCTGCTGCTGGTAGATGGACTCCTTAACAGCAGCAGCACAGGGAGGAAAAGGTCAGGATGACTCAGGGATGATCCATATGGGCAGTGGTGTCCACTTTCCAGAGCCAAGTCAACCCTGGATCACCCGGGTGAGTGGAATATGAACTGGTTGGTCTGTAAGAGACAGGTCCCAGGAGAGGATGTGCTGTCTCCAAGGACTGAACAGCATTTGCTCACTGCCACGGCTCAGCTCGGGAGCACCCTGATGAGCAAGAGCAACAGTTCCCATGTCAGGTTTCTATGAGAGAAGGGAGAGTCCCATGGGGTAAGAGCAAGTGGTTTTTCAGAGAAAACACAGAAAACAGGGCTGGGGAGAGTCATCAACTTCCACACAGAAGATCAACACTCACCACTCACTCTAGGAACAGAATTCCTCGCTCTCCAGGTGATCTCCCAGCACTTTCTCACTGCTGCAGCATGTTTCTTCCTTTTTTTTTTTTTTTGCTGTAGTTTGAGACCAGAACATCATGTCCTTTCCAGCATGAAAACAAAGGCTGAAATTGTTCAGTGACCCTTGTTAGACTGTTCTCAGGCCTCTCTCACCCTCTTTGCACTACACACCACAATTCTTCCACGCTCTGCAAATTTAACAGGCCAATACTTGTTACAAATAGCATTAATAAAAATATCACATAGCACAGGAGCCGTGGGGTCCCACATGCTCCTGGCAGTCATGGACGGAATCCACTCAGAAGGCCATTTCCACAGTCTGACAATGACAATGAGGAGTCAGAACCATTAGAGGATTTTTTTTGTAATTTGGGGACCTAGCTCATACCCACGGGACTAAGCTGTGCATGCAATAATCACTTCTCGGAATATAGTGCTTGCAATTTTTGAATCCCCGTCAAGAATGATGTCAAGTTAAACTCCAGGAACAGAACAGGAGCAAGTTCATGGCAGTGTGGGAACATAGGAATTGGCAGAGATTCCCAAGGAGCAATGCAGGGTTTCCCAGCCAGGTCTTTCTGAGCACGTCTGAGCTGTGCACAGAGCAGCATCACAGCACCCTCTGCTGCCTGCTGGTCCTCAGGTCCTCACCAGGCAGCTGAGTTGGGCTTTGAGCTGACAGCACCATCAGATAAACACCTCATTCTTCAGGGTGACAAATCTTGTAATTACTGATCAGAACTGTGTGCTCTTCCCTGCCTTGGGGGAAAACAGGGCTCAGGCTTCTCACACTTCCATCAGCTGAAGGAGAATCTCACATCCAGTGGTCAATACTGCAAGTGGATGTGAGCATCAGAAGCACCAACTTACAAGGTTTAATTGCTGCAAATATTTATTCAGGCTTTAAACTCACACCCCAGTGTCACTTCTCTTTGCAGTGCATCTGACTCCAGCTGTGGTTGTGCAAGCATTTCTCCTGCATATCCCAGCTCCTCTTGCCCCATCTAAATCATTCCAACATCCATTAAGTGTGCAGGAACACGGTGCTGCACATGAGCAATGCACAACAAGAACACATGTGAGCCAGCTGGCAGCAGGGTGGCCTTGTCCTTTTCTTCACTGTGAAATACAGCACCAAGTCCAAAGAAATAAATCAATGGTGCACATGGAGCAGTTCTCTCCCTCCGTGCCCTATGCCATGATGCAGCTCAGATACAAGAGCAAAAGGAAGCCCAGGCACGTGTGAAGGATGAGGGCACAAGCTCAGTTATCTGTGGCAAGACACATGCAAAAAAAAAAGAGGGAACAGGAAAAGAAGAACCAGGGAAATCCCAGAACTCCTCCCCACCCTCAAATCTGAGAATGCCATGCTCAGAGTTGCTTTGTGCTGTTTCCCTCTAGGACCATCTCCTATCAGATATAGGACATGGTTCACTGTCCCAAATCCCGGCCAGTGCTCTCTCCCTAACCCTGGGACCTTGGCAGCATCTGCCTCATCCTTCTGGCATCTCGAACAGCTTCTCCCTCTCACACACCAGGCTGCTGCACATAGCTCAGCAACCACGTAACAGCCAATAGTCTGCAAACATCATGTGCCAGATAGAACTGTGAGAGAATTAGCACACCCCAACCCACCCGCCCAAGGCAGCAATTGCTCCCAGGGCTGGGAACATACTCAGGATCACTTATGTCCCTCTACACGTGTGGCTGCCACGACTGGTACAAGCCTGACACAGGGCTGGCTGCAGTTCCCATCCCCCACTGTGCTCAGCCTGGTGCAGATCTGTGCAGAGGAGATGTGTGTTTGTTCTTCAAACCTGCCTTGTTAACGTTGTAGGAATATTGACACAACATTCCCCTCGAAGCTGTTACTAGCAAGTGGAAATTGAAGCTTTTTATTGAACGTTTTTTTTTTTTTACTCAGCTTTTAGAGCAAGATATTTAGCAACATTAACATTCATTTTTACATCACATGTCACATGCTACTACTTTAGCTGCAGCTGCATATTGTCTGCTTCCCCACAAGCCCTCAGAGTGAAGATTTATGGTGGAACAGACACTTAAACACACACAAACCTGGAAAATGCAAGTGGGTTTTACCAATGAGGCAATTTGCTGCATGCGTTTCTCCATCAGAAACAAGTCCGACTTCAGCAGACACCAACAGCATCTTTTGTCTTTATCTAATTTGGGAGTTTCTGTGTTACACAGAACTGGGAAGCCAGTTAATGTATGCAAAGTTTGCTCAAGCAGCAAAAGCAACAGCAAGTGCTTCATCTAGTCAGAGACTGTAAGAGCAGAAGCTTTTCATTCCAAACAAAGGATTCCCCCAGGAATGAGACATATTTGAAGATGTCCACTTCTACATCTGGAATTAAAAGCTGAGATTTCTCACAGAGAAATGCAAATCAATTAAGTGATCCAAGAAATGTTTGGGGAGGAAAAGGAAAATATTTGGCAGGCAAACACTAAAATGTTGAGCATCTCTGTGGGAGTCGTGCCCCATGGACCAGACCAAAAACATAATTAGGCTATTGTGTAGGTAAACACCGAGCTTGTGTACAATTTTCTCATCCCAAACACCTCCTGGGCACTTGCTGCCTCACATGCTTCCTCCAGCAGTACAGCACCCCACTGGTAAGTCAGTGTGTGAAAACACCTGGGGGAGGAAGGTTTAGCAAAGTGTAAAGTGTCTCTTCAAAAGTGCATAAGTAGTAAACAACACTCCTCTGGGTTTGCATGTTTACCATTGTACCCAGAGACACTGGTCACATTTTACAGGGGCAGTTCTAGTGCTCCCAGCTGATGTCTCTGCCTGGAGGCTGAACAGCACCTCTCTGACCACAGTGCCATGTCCTTTACAGGCAGAGCTACCCAGGTGTCCTCATATAGGTCCATTCTACAGCAGCCAAAAAGAAGGCCACCAGTCCTACCAGTCTGGCAAGGAAACGAGATGCTTCAAATGTAGATGACATCTGAATCATGCTGCTGAACCTGCAGGCAAATCAAAGAGGTAAAATTAGTTCCACCTTAAAGTAACTCCCTTTGGTCTGGGTCTTCCTTTACCTTCAACTCTGGGGCATTTTCCAGGATGCCCTGCAATATTTTTTTCTTCCTTCTTTAAACCAGAGTATTTGCCTCACCCCTGCCACCTGGATGAGGTTGGTCTTAAAAGTCACTTCTGTTATTTGCCTCAGAAAGAGCTGATCCCTCATCTGTTGCTACACTCAACTGTGTTCCTTCTAATCACACAACTCTGAATATTGAAGTATTGAATGTTCTATACTAGAGCTTCTAACTGATCCTAAACCCCCTCAGTTTTGTTCATATAAACCAGCAGCAAATACATCAAGCTTTCTTCATTCCCAATACCTTGCACAAATAGCATTCCCTACAGAAAGCTGATTTCTTTCCCAGTGTTCAAGACCACACGCCCTTCTTGATTCTCCAGTCCAGTGATATCTAAAAGCAGGTTGTTTTTTCATAAAACCCAGCTTATAGCTGTTCAGGACTCTTTGACAGGAAACACATGGAAGAGAACTGTCTGGGTATTTATTGGTATCTTCCTCCCTGCCTTTTAAAACCAGAAGACAGCCTGTTTTAAGCTCTCTGTACCTGGGGGCACATTTCTCATTTCCAAGCCTGGCTGACACAAATTAAATTTAACACAGATCCTCCTACTGTGTATGGGCATCTCTGCTTCATTTACCAAGGCTTACAGCTTTGCATTCCAGCTTAGATCATAAGGGAGAGAAAACAGGTGGCCTCAAACACTCCCAAATGATGTGCCAGCACAGGGTCTCCAAAATCATGCAACAGCCTTGCACTGACTTGTCATCTGAGAGGCTGTGACAGAGCTGGACAAACCAGGTCCCTACAACCAGCCATTCTCTCTGAACTCTAAACTTTTAGTCAACGTTTGGGAATTTGCTTACAAATCTGATTACCTTTATAATCTGTTTTCTGGTTTCTGTGCCCACACTGTTTGCAACCAATGAATTTGCTTGAGAAGATGACTTTTCCATTGGCACTGTGTGCTGAATTTTGTTGGTACAAGGCCAGCTGCTTGCAGCGTTTAACAAGTAAGCGGGGAAAGGTCTTTGAAGATTTATATCCAATGAATCTCCAGCTTCAAATGTTTTCATCCATGATGGGGCCTTTAAAAGAAAAGAGCACATGGAAATTTAATGCCCTCTCTATATCAACACTCATTAAGCCAAAAAGAGCATCAGATGAATAGTCAGGAAATAAAGGCCATCTTTCCTCATAATTTTTCCAAGCCTCCCATCTCTCTCTAAAACTGTTGACTCAGAGCCATTTTTGCTACATGTGGAACAACCTGCAGACACAGCCAACCCTATTCTTACACTGCTTCAGGAAGAAGTGTTTATATAAATAACAAGCAACTTATGACAAAAACCTGAGTCTAGTTCCTCATTCCTTAAAAAAAAAAAATACGCACCAAGACTTTATGACTTTAGCAACCACAAAGCACATGAATGAGAATGTGATGCAAACTATAGGGAACCACATTTAAATGTGTTAGTTACAACAATTTAGTTTGCTGCAAGACCTTAAACCCTTATTGTGATTTCATAATCTGTAAAATAAGCTGATTATTTCTTGCTCATGGTACTGGTATCATGCCCAGGAAAAACGCCTTAGATTTTGTTTTGACATGAATTTTCCTCCTCTGTGTTCATGTTTTTGATGTTTTACTATCAGAGGTACTAAAGCCTTGAGCTGAAATACAGCAACTACCTTTGGCACACACACACTGTTCTCCTTTATGGTCCATGCTGGGGAAGGGGGCAGGGATTTAGGGTACGTACATTCCCTAAGGAGCGATCCAAGGAGCCCAGGACTTCATTCCAATGGGAGTAAAGCCCAGACTGTTTTTCTTCTAGCTTCAAAGCATGGATTTCAGACTTCAGTTCTTTCAGTCGATCTTCAAATTTTCTGCTCTTTTCTAAGTAGTCGAGCCTGAGTCCACACATGGGAGACAAAAAGCTTAGTGACATCACATAGCCCAAGAACAGGTGTGTGCGTGGAAGGAGGAGAGTTGTTCTCTGTTTCATTTTGGAGTTTGATAGGCAAAATGAAGTCTGGCACATGTCAGTCTGCCCCCCCTGACCCAGTGAGAAGGAGGTTCACCTTCTTCTTTTTACTTCCAAGCTTTTGACCAAGCATTTCCTTCCAGACCGAGGGAGGAAAAGCCTCTGCTGGATTAGCTCACAGCAATACCACACTTTAGCACTAGGGGGAAACTTCTCTCAACTGCTGTTGGTTCAGCAAAGTGCTTTGTCCCTGACATGCTGCTCCCCAAGGCAGAAGGTTCTGCACTTTTAATGGCTTGATGCCACCAAAAAACACTTCCTGTGTATAAATAGCTGGTCTTACACGGGCATCATCCACACCAGCTCAGTGAAAGGCCATACGTACAAGTAGGAGGCCATCCCAAGTTATTAAAAGGATGAACTGAGATTCCCAGAGATTTCCTTTCTATACTTTCCTTGATTAACATTCTCATTTATTTACACCACAAGCATACTGATACCTCTCTTTCTCTATCTCAAAGGATAATCTCTTGAGGTCAATGTCCTTCAAATCCAGCTTTATGGATCCTTTGTCAAAGTTGGCCTCTCTGGTGTCAGTTGGGGAGTATTGTGGGTACTTGGCCACGTGCTGAAAGAGGCAACACAAGCACTGTCAGTAAGATCTGATTGTTTGGTTTTGGGTTTATCTCCCCAGCTTCTGCAAGAATGCCCAGCTGAGCCATTTCATAAGATTCCGAGACACACAGATGCTCCTGCAGCCCTTGCCCTGTCCCCAGCTGAACTGCCAAAGTCCCCAGCCCACAGATCCAAGGGCAGAGATGTATCCTGGCTGAGAATGGAAACCCATCCTCTGCAAGACTGGAGCAGAAAAGAAAGCTGGGGCACACATCCTTAGTGCTGCCTTCTTGCTGGAGACAGCTCCATCTGCTTTGCCTAATGACACTCATGGGCAATTCCCGTGCCAGGATGACACAGCTGGTTCAGTACAACCATCTCCATGAAGTACTGCCTGATTGAAATGGCACAGAGTCAGTATTAGGCATGAAGGCAAGACAGTCTCTGCTCCCTAAGTCCCAACACCAGTCCTGTTTTTAACTTCTGTCTTGCCTTTCTTTACAGCCTGACTTACTGCCCTGAACAAACACAACTTCCATCCTCACTACACTGTGTTTATGCACCACTTGGTCCCGCAGGTGTTTGTCCCCCCCTTGGATGCTGAAATGTCACTACTCAGCTTGATGGGGGCTATAAAAATGCCATCAACATCTGACTGTCTCTGAAGATGAAGTGGTGCCCAGTAGAGCAGAAACTTACAGGATAATTAGGCCTGGTTATGTCTAAGAGTTTCTGCTTCGCCTTCCGTTCAGCCTCCCTGGCTTCATGCAGGTCTTGTTTCAGATGCTCTGCTTCCTTGGCTCTGAAAGATAAACATCCTGATGTGAATGGTTGATGATTTCCAGCATAAAGTAACACATGGATTTCAGAGCAATGCACCTCACTAGCTTCCAGAGAACAAGTCCACTACTGTGATAACTTTACCCCAAGACATATGTGGTAGGATGGTCACGTGGAGAACTAACTGCACACAGCATGAAACACACTTTCAGAGACAATCCTGCATAAACTGGCTGAATTAACATGTTTTTCCTATTCCTCATTTCCATGGGCTAAGCTGTGACCTGCTGATAGAGATTCTCCAGGCTGTCAGAGATCCTCCCTGAGGTGGGGAGAGGTGCAACTTATCTGCTCTTTATTTTGGAAAGCTTTTTGGCAGTATCCTAAAACAAGCAGAAGGCCCTTAATAGCAAGGTTAAACATCCTCTGTCAACACTGGCCTGTTCTGCATTTTCAGGCAGCACAGTGTTATGGAACATGCAAACAGTTGGAGTGGTTTACACTCCACATGAGTTTGCCTGGCTTACACCTCTCAAAGATCTGAGTGGGATACAAGAGACCATCACCTGGTATTAATGAAGGAAAACAGCCTCCTAACTCACAGGTATATAGATTGGGAAATTTAAATAGTTAGGTAGTCAGTGCTCTTTTGATAACACTAAACATCAAATGCTTCTGCATCCTGGATCTTTCCTACTAAACATCTCTAAAGCTTTGCATCTTCTCGATCTGCATCACAACCACTGGGACCAGGTGGAACAAACAAGATGCAAGGAGGCTTAGTCACTGTGAAGTGTCACTCCAGGAACAATTCCTCCCTGCTGGGCTTAGCTGTAAGAAAAGCAGCACTCTCTGCACCCAGGCATCCCAGCTGAGATCACACAGCCCCGTCAAGCAAACCCCACCTGCGGTCAGACTCCTTCACCAGCTTCACTGCAATCAGCTCTGCCTCCCGCATCTTCTGCTCCATCAGGCGTTTCTCCTCCTTGGTTTTCAGAGCTGTGATCTCCAGCCTCTGTCGCTCCTGCTCGGCTTCTGCAGCGTTCTGGGCCAGCAGTTTTGCCTCTTCTTCTGCAATCTGAGCCTTCTCAGCCAGCAACTCTGCTGCTTCCTGGGATCGAAGCTGAGAAGAAACAATTTTTCTTAGTTCCTTATCTGGCATCTCCAAAATCACCCCTGCAGACAGGCAGGAAGAAGATATCTCTTCCCAAAAGATCAAGTGATAAAAATGTTATTTCTTAAATAAAAGTTAAATATAATTGTAGGGTCTGGTGTTCCTCCTCTGCTCCAGAACTTCCTGCCTCTCACCTCTACAAAGCAAGGAGACACATGTGCATAAAGCTGGACAAAGATATCAACCAAAAATTGAAGTCAGCCCCTTCAGTTGCCAGTGCACTGTGCCCCTTTCTCCCAATTTCAGCTCCAAGGTTGCTTCCTTTCTCCCCCCTTTGCCTGAAGAAAGCACTTTGAACCAAAAACAGGGAGTGAATGGCTCACAGCAAAAGGAGACTATGGCAGAGCAGCATTTTCCCAGGTATTCCTGCATGCCCTTTCCACCAGGGATAAGAAAGTCTCCAGCTTTGTCTGAGCTCTAATGCCTGGTGTCTCACAGGAGCCATAAGACAAAAAAAAAATCCTCCTTCCCAAACAAGAAAGCCCCTCAAGCACAAGAATATTCAAATGAACGTGCTACTCACCAGGGCCTCATTTGCCTGCCTGGCTTCATCTTCCAGCTGGAAAAGCCGCCTTTCCAGCTCTTCTTTGGCTCTCTCAGCTTCTTCTCGGAGCTGCTTCTCCCTGGCCAGCCTCTGATTCTCCATCTGGGAATAGGAGGAGCAACACCACGTTTGTGGGTTTGCAGCAGAATCTCACCTGGGCCTGAGGCAGTGCAGCAAATGCATCTGATGAAGAACAGGCTGCTCTCTGTCTGGGGCACTGACAGTCACCAGAGATGCAGCAATGAAGCTGCTTGCACTTTGCAGCACTGAACTCCTCTAGCAGGTAATACTGGTTATTTCAGATTGCTGGAAGAGCCCTTGGATTGATGTGTTATATACCCCAAATCTTTGCTATCACCTATTCAGTCTCACAAACACGACTGACATCCTCTGGTGCCACACACATGCTGGAGCTCTTCCCACATTCAATCCTGCTGCACTTTCTTACCTCCCACACACGCAAGGCATGGGCATCAAGGGCACCAGCTGGAATAATAATCACTGTTTTCAACAGTACAGGAGCAGAAAGAACCTACCTTTTTTCTAGCTTTTTCTTCCTTGGCTTGTGCTTTCATTTGCTGGATCTCTATTGAGTCCACTTTTCTTCTCCTCATAAATAGGTCATGGTTTCCAATGCACAACTGGAAAATCTGGATAGGAAAGGTAAAGCAAATGTGATTTTGATGTACTTGTGCCCCAGCCAGAGGGACAAAGAGCCCCACACTGGCCTCACAGGACAAGTCAAGATTTCAGCACAAATGCTGGCAGTTGCTTCCCTTCCAAGAAAATCAGCACCCAGGGCAGGCTCATGTAACAGTTTAGATAAGTTTGTAACAAAATGAGAGGTTCCTTCTGTCCTTCATCCTTCTCTGATCCCACCCCACACAGGCAGCTGCTTCTGCAGTGGCTTTGCACTTTTCCATACACCACATCCTCCCCTTTCAGTATCTTTTTTTCCCTTTGTGATTTGGGCCTTCTTTCACATTTCACTTTTCACCCACCATCTCCCCTTTCCGGAGAGGGCAGAGATACTCTCCCCGACTCCTTAGACAGAACAATCCCCAGGAAAACATGCTGAAAATCAGTGCTCCCTTACTCTCCAAAGGTTTTACAAGCAGTGTTTCTCACTCAGGTATCAGCCAGTATTACCAAGTTCAGACCTAAAGAAGGAAAGCAGGACACTTACCAATTTGTTCACTTTGAGTTGAGAGGAAAAGAACTTGAAGACTTCTGCTTTTTTGTCAAGAGGTTTGATAGTTAACTATACAGGCAAAATTAAAAAGAAAAAGGAAGCACAGTAAGAAGGAGAAAAACAAAACTGAAACTATTAATACTGATGCAAACTTTAGCTCATCTCCACTCCTCTCCAGGGAAGCAGTTATTTATGCCACAAATGTGGGGAGAGTGGTGCAAGGGCCTAAAGGACTTGTTCCTCTGACCAGCACGTAACAGTCCTGGAGCCCCTGCTTTCTCACTTTTTCAGTCCATCCCTCAAACTGTTCCCAGAGGACATGAAGGGCTTTCATGCTGCCAGGTTGGTACAAACTGCTCCGCCTCATACCCTGGGCTAGGTTTGGCTGCGTAACAAAATATGGCTCCATTCTTTAAGATCCTGTCTGTTGTGACTCGTGGGTTAGTGTGGTGGTTTAGGAATGGTGTTCTCCAGGACCAGGACAGTTAGACAGCACTCTATTCCAATAACTCATTTGCAATGTAATGTGTAATTCCAGGGCATCTGAGTCACCAAGATCATGAGGTCCTACAGCTCATTTTACTCCATTGGTAATGACTTGTGAGGAGCAAGGCTGTAATGTGTCACTAAATATAGTAGAGATTTAGCACAGGGATGCCCAATTTCCCAATAATAGTGAGTTAACACAGTTTATTCACACACCTGAGGGGAAGTTTAGTGTTATCAAGGACCAAAAAGTCTTTAGAGGCAGAAGACCTGTAGCGTTGCCTGATTTAATGTACATGCATCTAACTCCAGAGAGCAAATCTCATCTCAATGTTTTCCAAAAAGCCCAAAGAAAATTGGGAAAAAGGTGTGCTGTCCTTTGGCTGACAAACTCCAGGTATGCCAGTTCCAATGCAGTTTTCCTGATTTTGTTTTTCTGATTGTAGCCTTCCATGTAGCCCATGATTTGTAATGAGAGTAAATTTTACCCACTCTCCACGGTACTTCCTACGAGTAAAAGCTGGGCTCTGAAATCACAGTGAAATTGCAGTGGTAGGGTTGTGCTGGAGCCTGAAATCATGCACTGACAAACTGGCAGAGTTCAGGCAGAAAAACATGGATCTCTCCCTGCATGTCTCCTCTTGCCACTGCGCTTCAACCCCCAGCTACAAGGAGGTTTTCTGCTGGGGAAAACGGCATTAAGTTTTTATGGATCATCGAATTCCCACTGAGATAACTGAGGAAGCCAGTCACGGTGGCATTCCTAATATCTATCTTTTTCAGAGATCAACACACTTGTTTTGCAAAGGACAAGCAGCAGGGAGGGAACCAGAACAGAGTGTGAGAGCTCAGAGCAGCCCCCGGCGCCTCGGGGAACCGAGGTTACGAGCACATCTGAAAGGCAGGTCTGTTATTTTTAGTTTTGTAACAAAGCTCCCCAGGATTTTCCCCTTCTCCCCCAAATTATTTAAACAGAGAAAGCTTTCAGCCTGTTCCAAGAATCCCAGTCCACACCCATACAAAAAGAATAATACATCAAAGCCATTGTACCTCTTTCTCACTATAGGAAATGTTTCTGATAGCGCTCCACTCAAACGACTTGTTTGGAGAGAACCTGTTATTAATGCTGTAGATATGAATACCTTTGGCATCAACGCCAAGCAGGAGATCTGTGTGGTTTTTGTTTTGCTAAAAAACAAGAGATATCAGTAAATGGCATTTATGGTGACGTTAAACAACCACAGACAAGAACCACACTTATTTTAATGCATTGATATTTATCTGTATTTTTAGGAATTGGTGTTTCTACAAAATATAGAGAATGTTGTCACTGCTACCTGATAATCCAAGTCCTCTAGGTTGAGTACAGCAGCTCAAACTATTTCTCCTTCTTCCTATTACATATCTGGAGCTACTCAAGACCTTTGTCTGATTGTAAAACATTAATCTTAAATGTTTTATTCACGACTCCTTTAGCAGCCAAGTAAAAGCCAGGACAATCATTACACAGCCCACCATCAGCAGGGAAAAGCAGAAGTTAGGAGTCCCAGTTCCAAACTCCCTGGAGGATTTTAAAAGAACAGCACCATCATCTACAGCAATTGAAAACTGCTAAAATAAGGCACTTACAGCAATTGGAAAATAATTGACACCATACATTTCCAAGTCTTGGGCAATTTTCAGGTAGTTCATCTCAGCTTCATCCCTAGAGAATAAGGCCATGATTATAAGATTCCTTTCTAACTTTTCTCTCCTGGCTGGTTCTACATTCCCCACTTAGAAACGAACAGGCAATCTGGTCCTTTGTACAAACTTACTTAAATTTTGCCATCTTGCTCTCAACAATAGAAAAAGGATAATAAAACCAGCATCTCAACAGAAAAAAGACAGTAAAGTTGCACCTATTTTGATCCATGAATCATATATAATGTAATCTTTATTAAAATTCAAGTCCAGTCTTATCCTTGTGTTAGTTTTGCCACTCCATCATTATTATGTCTTGGAAACCTACCCTGCTATTGTTTTCCATTACATGAATATATTTCCTTCAGGAAATAGAGTTCATTGAGAAATGAGTCCTGAACAAACTCTAAACAGAGCTTATGGTCAAGGCCAAAGAAGGGTCTCTCCACCCACTTTTCTCCTCCCTTCAAGGTGAGGCATCAATAAGTCTTGAGGAAAATATTCAATAAAAATAGTGCTAAAAAGCCTCTTGTGCAGCCAAAGAGAAACTGAGCCCAAATATTCAGAAAAGCTGCCTTTGGGTGCCAGCATCTCCTATTTCTCATTTAATTGAATTTCCGGACGTGCTGAATGTCTTGAAGTAGCTGAATGTCTACATGGATTAGAACCAAAAGTCATGATGCTGTGTCTTTACTGTTTTGCTTCCTTTCTAAGTACACTGACACCATTTTGAGCCATAGTTCTCACAAAGTATAAAATATATCAGATTTATTGTTTTCATTCTAGGAGGAGACTGGTGTGATCCAGCTCCAGAAACGCAGCTCCTGCACAGGACAGACATCAGCAACTCCAGGAAGCAAATGGCCTTAAATGAAAATGCAAAGCTCTCAGGGCCACCTGCAGATTCAACACAACTCACTCTCTCTGCAGGAACTTCTCTCTGCTGGCATATATGGACTAGGAGGCAGGACTCCTGTTTCAGATGTGTCGGGTTATGAAGCTCTGCACGAGCCCTCAGTTTCTCTGTTCACCTCAAAGCAAGTCCAGTTTACAAGCACTTGGAGCCCTACACGAGACACTTTTTACCCCAGATGAGCTGGTGCTTTTATCCTCAGTGATAAATTAATTAACACAGCTGGGAGACCAATATTTCTTTGCTCACTGCACAAGAGCCAAAGTTCACTGTAGACAGCAAATAACCAGTGAGTGAAATGTGTGGGATTTCCAAAGAGTGCAATGACTTCAGTACCTGGCAATACCCCTGTGCTCAGCATACCAGGCAGTGATCTTCTCTTCCCACATCTCTGCTGTCAGCTGGTACTGCCTGAGGACCTGCAGAGAAAGGAAGAAGGTTGGTTTCCTTTGAAGATCCATGTGCTGCCTCTCCCAAGCAATGTGAGTGCAGCAATGCAGTTCACAGCTCAGTCACTTTGCACAGTTTCTAATGCTCTGGTTAATCCACAGCAATATTTGTGTTGCAGAGTAGGTTCAAAGATTTGGTTTTATATAGAATAAAGACTTACCCTTTTGGGTAAAAGCTCATCATGGGCTAGAAAGCCTGGCTCGTGAAAATTTGGGTCGTAGTCACCATACTGTGCCAAGAAAGGAAAAGATAGTTCAGGTTGTTGGATGCAGAATGCTGAAGAACTTGTTGCTTGTGTAGTTTAATGTGATTGCTTGGGACAGATTTTATTTTGGTTCTCTTGTGTACAGGGTAACAACATAAACAGGCTCCTCTCATCTGAACAGTCCATGAAAGTTACTTCCAGGCCTTGTGTTATGCACCTGGCTCCAACACAGCCACTAAGGTGGCCTCCAAACTTAGACTTCAGTCCCAACCTGTGGCTCTTGGAAACTGCAGGAAGGAAGGAATCTCCCATGACTTCATACTCTGAACCAGAGGAATGTGAGCTCCCCTATTCCTACAGCCAACTGCATATAAGCTGAGCTGCTGCAGAGGGTCAGCCCTGCTAAGAAATTGTGTTCACCTCCTGCCACTGGATGAGTTTGACCCTTGGTGGCATGAAGTGGACTATGTTCTGAGAGATACTAAAAAACATCATGTCCTCCCATTGTAAGCACCTTCTGTATCTAGGAAATAATTCTAGCTGGGAGAAAGATTACATTAAAATGTTAAAACCAAAGCAATCCTCTAAATTGTGAAAGCACAGTATAGAAAAAAAACCCCTTGTAGTGGCATCTAATGCTTATTTTTCTAACTGTGCCTGTACCTCCCACGATGACCTACCTCTTTCACAGGAAATTTTAACGCTGCTGTGTTTTACATACCGCCATGTAGATGTGTTGGTTAAAAAAAAAGAAAAAAGAGTCAATAAAAGAGACCTTCTATGCACAAACCTTGGCCTGAACAGCATAAGAAGCCAGTAAAACTGTTGCTTCTGGTGAACAATAGATTTCCTCATCCAGTATTTGTTTCTTAACCTACACCGACAGAAAAAGGGAGCAAGTTAAAGAAGCTCAAAATCAGGACTAATGTAAGGCTTGAAATGAAACTAGACATGCCCAGACCATAACTTGGCACCAAACATCACCATTATGAGTTAATAACAGCAACAATAAATAGGCATTCAGGAACACAGGAAGCCTTTACTTAACATTACATTTAATGAGACCAAAAATGCCAGTCAGCTATCTCCACACAGTTATGTAAGGAGTCCTGTAAAAGGAAATGTTATAAAACATGATTTTTATTGTCTGCACTTCATTTCTTTTAACAATCCTTTTTCTTTCTGCTTTGGAAAAGTTAGCTTTAGATCATGTCAAACATCAAATTTTAGGTTGGAAGGGAGCTCTGGAGGTCACTTGGGACCTACTAGACCAGATTGCTCAGGGCTGACTGGTATTGCCATGGACATACTGAAACCATAATAGTATGTTCTCAAGCTTTCCAGAATGAGAAAATAAAGGAGTTCTAAAAAAGGGAAGCTAATAAAGCACTAATTTATTCCATTTCAGCGGTCTCAGCACAATAACACCATAGGGACTTAAAATAAAAGCCCAGTATAAATGGTAGAGGGTTCTTTTAACATTCTTTTCATTTTAATAATCTGTGGTGCTACCAACACCAGAGGTGTAATAAATTGTTTGTGAGCTTTTGTTTGATTTTAAATCAGTTGTGCAATTTTTATTTGAAAACCCAAAGAGGGAAGGGGAAATTAATCTTCACAAATCCTTCTCTCAGGTGTAATGTTTTTAACCTAATAACAAGCACAAGACAACAAAATTTTGCATAGCACATAGACTTAAACATTTCCAAAAGGAAAAATTACTTGTGATAGCACCAAGCTATCTTTACAAATACACCCTGGCACTGCAGGTGCTGTGAACTGAAATGAACCATCAAGAAAGTTTTTCTTTTAAATTTAGTCTCTGGTGAGTCCAATGTATGAACCTGAGTTATAGTACAGAGAAAATTCTTTCTAAGCTGTTAAAATGGAAAGAATGAAAAGACCGACAAGACTTTTCTTCCAATTTGGAAAGCTCCAGCTTTCATACTCCGTGGTGCATATCGTGTTCCAGAATTTAGAACAATGTAGATAAATCCCCCATAAGTGTCTGGGGTTTTTTTCTGATCAGATTTTACAAGGACTTTTTGTTAAACTGCATAAAGAAGGAACAAATTACCTAATCTTTAAGCAGACAACATTTAGCTTCAGTCATTTACATTGATTCAGGAATTTTGCAAAAGGCTGTTATGCCCCATTAATTTGCAGAGGTCTGAATAGTCAGTAGAGCTGAAATCTGTAGGCATCCAGATGTCTGTACATGTTTTTCCTATTAGCATCCAGGTGTGATCTTAAGTTCTTACAGTCAGGAAACTTTGCAAGTTCAAATTTGTTTCAGTCTTGTTTTCCTACTTCGGAATGACAAGAATTTGCTAATTGCATATCTGCTAGTCAAGGCAGGTTCAAGCAGAAAAGAAAAAAAACAGTGAAAAAATCAGGATTAAAAGACTAGGAAAAGAGTTCTGCCCCTCTCATTCGTTTCCAAAATTACCTTAATAAGCAAATTTCCAAGTGGTTAAGGGTTCTGGATGAAGTTCTGGTTAGTGTATTAACCCTCAGAACAGCATCATTTTCCCATTATTTCATTAACACATCCTCCTCAGGGAACAAGGGTATTTACTGTGTTTATCTGCAGCTGCAGACTGAATTTATTCCATACACCCAAGCTACCTGCACAGACACATCCTGCTGAAAGCTGCCAGAATAAAGCACCACACCAGAAGGCTGAAACTTCCAGAGGGACTCCCCAGTCACTTGGGAGAGAAGGTGGATGTCCCAGACATTGGAACAAACAGCTGATCAATGAGTGACCATCCAAAACTCGATGCCTGTATCCCATTGCTCCAGCTCCAGCCTGTTGCTGCAGCTGTGGAGACACAGCAGGGCTTTCCCTGGGCGATGCATCTTTATTTTGGTGACGCTCCAAGAATTTGCTCCTTCGTCTACTTTTTAATGGAGCTGAGGAATTGTGTCCGCTGTCTGTTCCTTTCAAAACTTGCTAGATGAACAAACCTGTGTTTCAGAATGGCTGCCAAATTCTATGCTCTTTTACCCTTACGATCCAAAATGAAGATTTAAGAAGGCCATGTCAGGAAGTGCTTGTTTTCTAGTGGCTTTGCTTTCTACCGTCCTGCAAAAGATCTCCCAATAACCACCAGGACTATTTTTAGGAACTCACGAGTTTTAGTTTCGGGGATAGGCTGTAGCCAAAGGTCTTGTTCCATCTGCTGCTGATATGGGTGAAAAAGCTTATTGTCCCCAACTGCTTATTACCATTCCTTCCCTCTCCTCCACAACTGCTTCCACAATTGCCTGTGCAGTCACTCCCCCACAGCCCGTGGACATCTAATAACAGGCCTCTTCTAATTCTGCTCATTTTGAAAGAACAGGGTTAGGGAATGGTTACACAAGAGGTTACACCAGCAGGTCTAAAATGACAGTGACAAGGAGCTGTTGAGAGTCTCTTCATCCACCTTATCTGCAGCCAGAGCAGATCAGGTGACACAGTCCTCAAGACAACTTCTTAAACTGATAAAAAGGATGGTTTCACTTTTATTCTCAGCACTGACCAGTTAGGGCAGAAGCCTCACAGTCCTCCAAGCAGTGCCAGCCTTGCATGGATTTTTTAACAAATACTATAGGAGCAAAACCAACCCTGGAATATCCAGACGTGGAATCATCACCCAAACTGCTAGGTGTAAAAGTCATTTTACATGAAACTACAGGTTTCAGTAATTTAACTCCAATTCCCAGCACAAAAGGTAGGAGAAGCCATCAAGAGAACAAAAACCTACAGAAGGCAAAACATTCAGCTCACCTGAACAAAACCACAGCAGTCAGGAGAGATATTTGTATTTCATAAAATAAAAAATATTTAGAGAGATGCTGATACAGCTGAAGCAAGCAAAATCATTGAGAATAACAGCTGCCAACAAGATCAAAGACAATACAAAAGGACTGGGGTAAATACAGAAGGAATTCATGGTTAAAAATTATTCCTGACCTGAAGGAAGAATAAATGCTGGGTAATTTCCTGTAATAGTTCCTCTTCTACCTTCTCTGGGTAGAATTTAGCCAAAAAATGAAAGCTAATGGGATCTTCTTTGGGGATTTCTTGATCTAAAACCTGTTTACAGATAAAATAAAATCAGCAGCGAAAATGATACATAAGTGTCTAAAGTTAATATTCCCAAGGAAAACAAGAAAGCAGCCCATAATCCACTTAAAGCAGCCTTCCCATATTTTAGCAGGAAGGGCAATGCTGAGTTTTAATCTAAGAGCAATCAGTGCATGTAGTGGTGATTAGTGTGTGATGCTCCAGGTCACATGGGATAGAAGCCACCAGACCAAATAGTACAATTTTAGTCTTAAAAATGCTACCATGTAAAATTGTGAGTTGTCAGGTAACACATTCCTTTAGCTCCTGTGCTACAAAAGGTGAATATTTTTTATAAGTAACTGCCACACTGTAATATTTTGTTTCCTATACCTTCTTGTCCATCTTTAACCAGGTGCACATTCCTTTAATTGTGTACTGCAGGCCGAAGAACCAAGTCTCCCTTAAACCAAGTGCTCGGCACACCAGGTCAAACAAGTCCTTTCCCTTCCACTTCATCTAAAAGAGAGAAAGAAAATTGAGGAAAACAATTATTTTAACATATTAATATTACTACATTAATGTATTAAATGATTTTTTTTCCATTTGTCTTTCTCCTGTGAACTCTGATTTCACCTTTAGATTTTCAATGAAATATTCCTACTGCTGTGTAAGAGTTACTGTGCTCCACCTCCTCTCCTTCTCCAGAGACACATCCACAAAGCAACTGGAGTTATTTAGCCACAACAGCAAGAACTTGAGGAGCACAGGGCATGAGGATTGTACTATTGATTTCCTAGGACAGAGCAAGGCTTTATTAATATTTGTAAAAAAATTATTACTCAATAGTTTACACAAACTGGAGAAACTGAGGGAAGGCCAGGGGAAATCAAAGCAGTGTCAGGGCACAGGTTAGGAATGCTGAACAAGGAAAGTAAATCCACCTTTCACACACCTCAGGTATTTCAGTGGCACCAGGCCAAGCCTTTATGTTCCTCTGATTTAAATGAGCAGGAGTCTGCCTTCTGCAGCAATTTAGTAGCCTGGCTCCACAGAGAGCAAACTTTGATTAAAGGTCCCAGATTCACAGACATGATCCCCCTTTTTTTTTTTCAAAAAGGCTGCACATCTGTTTCATCTATTGGACTACATGTTAAAAAGATGGTTTTGTCTAATTGCCTGGGTCGGCCACTAAAAACTTAATGGCAATAAAAAAAAAAAGTGAACTTTTAGGCAGTATTTGAGTGGAAAGCTGGAAACCATCCCAGCAAAAGAGCAATATCTGAGGAGAAGGGAGAGATAGCAAAGGAAGGAATACATAAAGCTGGATTTGTTAACCAGGACTCTGATGTCTAAATCGAAATTTCCAAATCCTTTATTTTCCCAACTCTGCCTGCAAGAACTCTAGATCAGTCAAGTCTCATAAAAATTGCCAGTCCCATTGGACCTCAGTTTTGTAACTACTCAAAATAACTGTATGTCTTATTTTGCTTTTGCTGGATGATTAGGAATTAATCAGGCACAGTTCTTTCTCCTTGATAGTGCAGACCAATTTATTTAGCAATTGATTGCTTGCTATATTTTATTCGAGTCATGATTTCTCTAACCAATTCACTAGATAGCCATAACAAATAGAAGAAAAGCCAGCTTTTCATTTGATTCTTTTTCTCTTTGCCCAGAGATACCAAACAGCCACTGCAGTTAAAGAAATAAACTGCAGTTTATTGGCCAAATTGAAGAAAATGTCCCAGATCAACTGAGCACAAAGGTACCAGTTTATAAGTTATTTTATAAGTAACATGTTAGCACCAGCTTTAACCAGATTTCTTCATTTAAGCTGGTAGTGTCCTAAAGTGTTGTATCACTTATAAAAACAAATTATTTTGTGGAGAAGTAGGAATACTTACAAACAAGGCCTGCATTATGTCCTGGAATGCTTATGAAGAAAACAGACCTACTGCTAATTTAGCTGTGTCACCCACAGGGATTTCATGCAAAGAGCTTTGAATTCTGAATAGTTTGAGCTGTTTTACAGAAGAAAACATCTGAGACTAAGTAATCCATAATAGATCAGTCTTAAGACCATCCATGAACCAATAATCTGAACTTTCAGGATTTCTGCCTTGCTAATACACGTCAGTCCCCACCTCCCCAGCATTCTGACACTCTTACCTCACAGCTGAACTCCATTTCAGCATCCACTGTTATAATTTTGACTTTAAAAGTCTTCGGCTGTTTCTTCTTCAGGCCTCGGATGGACATATTTTTCAGTTTATGAGGACAGCCACACCTGAAATCAGACATGCATTACACTTAGGGATGGAAATTCAGCAACATTTTCTTGGCTAGATCCCAAAGTAGGATGAGTTCAAACACGCAGAATAAAATCACCTTTAAATATGCATTTCTGTGTCCAAGACAGGAAGAATATTGAAACAAAAAATACAGTTCAACCTTTAAAATTAGCCTGCTCCTTAAAATAAGTTGCTCAAAAAATGTCATTGCTGTCTCTTCTCAGACCTTGGCAAATTGGTCTGAGTTCGGGGTTCCTACAGTACTAGACAGAGCATCATTCAGGGCTTATATTGCAAGATCCAGCTACGGCTGAGGACGTGTAGGGAAGCTCAAATCCAGCCCTCGTGCTCCATACAATCAGCCACATCCCTGCAAATCAGGAGTCTCTTGCAACAAAACTCTACAGTGGATGAGTGTTTAGTTTCATAAAAGTAATGCCTGGCTTTCGAATAATGCCAACACAAATATGACATTCTTCATCCATCCCCATCCAAGAAAAAATTCCCTTTCTCAAAGGTCAGGTAACAACACCAAGTGCATCTACACTCAGTAGAACACCACAAAAAAGCAGCAAAACCTTATGATGTCAAATCATCAACTCAGTGCTGTTCCATCAGTTTTGGCTCCTTGAGCATGAGATCTCAATTCCCTGAAATGATACAAATGCCAAAAATACATGCACTGAAATTAAGCTGAATTTACCATGTTCTCTTGGGCTACCAAACTCGCAGTGATGAGTTATTTAGAACAGAATTTTTTCCAGTGAAGTTCTTGTGAAATGAATTTAATTTTGTGAAAGTTGACAGAAAATTCCTTCACAAATCTTCTGTTCTAAATGCAATCAACTTCATGCCATCCAAAATATTGATGAGACCTGCTATTTCCACAGACACAAGGGCTTTTTGTGGATACATTCACACCAAATATTGAAAGCTGAGGTTAAATGACAGTGTGAATCTGCACTAGGCAGTTCTCAGGTGTTTATTTCTGAACACAGGAAATCAGCCTGTAAAGTTTTTTCTTCTTTTTAGTTTATAAAATTAACAGCTCAGACTTGCACGACCCAGTGAGTATCTGTGAACTATACAGGGCAAGAGACTGAGGGATTCTTGGTTTCCTACAATATAAGACTATTACAGTGTGGCAGACTTCCAACCTCTCCTTAAGAAATTCCAAAATGAAGTTCTAGTTTAAACTGAAAAGTTCCATTTGCCTGAACCTTCCAGGATTTTATAAAATGTCTTGCCCCCTTCTTTGCTCCTTCTGAGCTCTAAATTGGCTTGCAAATGCAGTGATTATTTTCCACTTGCTTTGTGCCCCTCATCCAGAAATTTTAAGTAGCTAAATAGGCAGTAAAATCCACATGGAAGTTTTTCTTTTCAAACTGTAGGGAAGTTGAGGCAGAGAACACATGGGTTAGTTACCAAATCATATGGACATCAGCAGCAGAGGTGAGAACAAGTGCTTGAGGCAACTCAGAGAGGGGAAGAAAAGCTCGGGAGGAAATTCATCTTTCTGACACCAGTGAGAGCAGCTGAGTTCTCCTCTCCCTCCAGTTGGCTCTTGTAGAGCTTCTGCCGAAGTCTTGTTTGGTTTTGGGGAAACACACTTCTGGAAAGACAGTGTGCTAACTGGAAACAGTCCAGAGGAGAGATCCAAGGGCTAGAAAATCATCTGTGGTAAAATGAAAGTACTGGTTAGTACAGAGAAAGGACAGGTGTGGTGAGACATTATAATGTCTGCTCTTCGTGACCACAACAGTCAGGACAAGGAATAATGGGCTTCATTAACTTGCAGACAGGTTGCACACTGAGGAAAAAAAAAATCAAGAATAACAAGAATATTATGATTCTGGCAAAGCATAGAATGGCATTTCTGTCTTTCTGAATTTCTATCCAAAACAGTGTGACAGCTTCTGCTCCCTCCTGAAGGCTGGAAGGTCCTACAACCCTCAAAGTATTCCCCCCAAGTTGGTCCTTCTGCCAGTGCCCACCACTAGTCCAAGGAGAGGCCAGTTCACACCAAGAATCAGTGTAATCCAGGGTGCTTCCCATCACCCCCAGGGTACCCCCTTTCTCCTCAGGGATTATTTATTTAAGCAAGTGAAAAGCAGACCTTTGCCACAGAGTTTGTTTCCTCTATAATTTAGGCAGCACCCCAGAGTACACGGCTGAGCACAGCTCAGCTCCTTTCCACTTAGCACAGAAAAGTGCTTTCAATTAAAGGGAAAGGAATATTAAAAACCAAAAACTGACCACAGCAGTGTGGTAACGTGACCACAGCAATATTGACACCGAGAGCACCATGTGAGGGCATCCAAACCAGCAGGAATTACCCCAGTGACTTTTTGATCTCTAAACTGCAAGATGCAACACAGCTCACAGCAAAATTAAATTTTAACCTGTTGCGTTCCAAATGTGTTTTCTGTCTAGTTTTCTTCAAAACCAGAGGCTTACTGTGAATAATTGTACCATGGGATACAGCATTTATAGCATGAGAACTGCAGACTTCTGTACAATATTGGAAACACCCCCTTCTTCTATTACTCCTAAAGAATGACCAGTGGCTGAAGGCAAAGGAGAAAAAAGGTTCATAATTCATTTTTAATATGTAATTTGAAACAGCCAGTTGAATTAAACAGGAACTTGGAGTTAAGGCCAGTACAGAGGATTCTGAGAGGTTCATATGGAAAACTCTGAACAAATAAAATCTAACAACTGCAAAGAAATGTACTAATTTTCTCAAAATATGAGAAAAATACCAGAGCCCTTCATTTTTACTTTGAAGTTCTTTCATTTTTCTTATATAACCTGGTTGAAATGACAATATAATTTGTTCAACATTTCCAATAGCTGGGTTTTTTTCTTTCCAGAATTTTTATTCCATGGAAAAGTACATTCTGACTCACAGTGAAAAGACATTTTTGAATATCAAATTTTCCCGAGAAAAGTAAACTGCATTTTAATCAATAGCACTGGTAAAGAAATTGGAAATGGTATTCACACTGAGCAGCTTAAATTAATGTCAGATACTGACAACAGAAGAAAAAGCACTTAACAGTCCAGTTTTTAGAAAAATAACTTCTTTAAATAAGAGAAATCTTGCTGAACGAGACAATCTGGGTTTGCAATCTTTTGTTTAATGCAAAAGCAATCCCTGCTAACAACAGCATTTAACTGTGAATCATGTGCAATGTGCTTCAAGATAGAGTTTCTGACACCAGGCTCCAGGGATTTATTTCTGCACTTGCCACAGGGATCCAGGCTCAAGACCCAGAAGCAGCAGAACGTGATAGATCAGAGCATGTCATAACCTTTCCAAAGAACATATTAATCCAAAATAGGACGGGGTGATAAAAGATTCCTGTCCAGCCAGAGTCTGGGAACAGACAGTTCAGAAGCTGTGAACATCCACAGCTCCTCCTGCATTTTGTGGACACCAACAGGGAGATGATAAAAGCTTTGTGTGATGAGGGAAACAGAAAGGCAGCGATGAGGAACAAAATGTGCAGGAACCAAACAGCTCCGACTCTGCCTTTCAGTGTGTTCATGTCTAAGATGAAAGAGGTGACATCTACCAGCTCTGGCTGGATTATGGTCTTGTGCCTCCTGGACAATGAGAAACCAGGGCCTGAGCAAAATGTGGGGGTGCAAGGGAAGCTGGGAACAGCAGGGAAGAGCAGGAAGAACTGGCAAGGCAACTCTTGCAGGGACTGATGCTTATCTGTATCACAGCACCAGGTGGGCAGTGAGTTACACCACAGTGCTGAACTTCTATCCCGATGGGAAATAACCCACACATCAGATACCACTGACTTACAGCATTCACTGACAATTGCAAAGAGAAAAAAAATATTAAATCAACATTACCCCCACCCAAAGTTCAATAACTCCACCAGAATTCAGTACCTTAGAGACAGCCACAGAGAAATATCTCAAGGAACAAGCTGCAGTTAACCTGCCCAAGAGTTGAGAGTACATTTAATTTCCAGTTTGGTATTTCCAAGGTGAATGGATCATTTTTGCAGGGCTCTCCGCCGGATGTAAAAACTTCCCTTCACAGGGCACTTGCTCTTAGTGGCAACTGTGTGTGAGCTGTTCCCACCCATCACACCTTGGTCAGACACAGTGCTGTGAAAAAGCAGCTGTTTTCACACACACACAAAAATCAGCAGCACTTTTTAAGGTGAGAACTCCTCAGTCTCAGCTGCAGATAGGCAAGGAATTAATGGCAATTGAGACCCCTCTCTTACACCCCCAAAAGCAATCTGCCCTTAAGGATCAGCACGTGCAAAGGGGCAACAACTGAACCAGCTGCCACCGAAGTCCTTACATGATCTGAAAATACAAAACCCTTGGGAGTGCAGTGAGGATGAAGGAGACGAGGCTTGGGAAGTACTTTAAGAGCCACCACCAGAAGATGCTTGAAGCATCAGCTGCAAAAGCACATTAACATAGATACTACAATTCGAAAGACTCCTGTCATCACTGAAATATTTACTGCAACTCTGAGTCGCAAATTCCCCTGACTCATTATGCTTCTCCCAGTTCCTGAATTTCCATACTTTAGCTCGGAAATTAATGCAAGCAATTTGAATGCAGACAACACGGGAAAGCGTTGTGGGATTTTTACAGTTGTTGACTCACACTCCTGCCTGTGCTCCCTGCCCAAGGAACAATTTAAGCAAAGAATTCACTGTTTTAAAATGGGTCAGCAAGATAAAGGTTTCTCTTACCCCTCAATCTAAAAAGAAGTTATCTAAAGTCACCAGTTGGAATCAAGACTTACCTCACAGATCATTTTTTGAACGAAGAAGAAAAAAATTCTTTTTAATCCAAAACTCCGTATTTTCCAGCAGACATCAATACCCAGCCCTCACAAGTTCTGCCACTGAGAATAAAATCCAAGAACAACTTTTATGCTTGATCCCCTTTCCTTTGTTTCCATGAGCTGCAGCATGTTAGCGCCCTCTGAAAAATCAAAGAATTGCTTTCCCAGGTGATACAAACGGCTTTTAACCTTTTCCTGCCTGCACCAACGAGGCTCCTCCCAGCTCCTCTCCACTGTAATTCAAGTAACAAGGCACTAAAATAAGAGAAGCCAACGAGTCTTGACTTGGATATCTGCAAGAACTGATAATGAACTTCCAAATAACTCCTTTGATAGTATCTGATCAAACTATTTCAACACTGTCTCCAGCTGTACAAAGAACAGCCTGTTCTCCCCATACCGGCCACCTTTAGAAGGGAAGCTGCACAGAGTTGTCCTATTAAATAAATATGATTCCCTACCTGCCCTCTTCCTGTGGTGAGAGGTGATGGGACACTAACACCAAAAGAGAACAAGCCTGAAAACTGGGCAGCAGCCAAAATACCAGCAGAAAATTATAAATGAACACCTTTAAATAAAAAGGGATGGCCTCAGCCTGAAGTCACAGGGACAGAGACCGAGAGCATATTATCTCAAAGGCAATGGTAAAGTAAAAACTTTTTTTGCCATTATTCAGTTTGTAAGTGGTTTGGTCGGGTTTTTTTTCCCAGCCCTCTGTTTTATATACAGATTTACAGAAACTAATTATCTTCCAGGTTATGGATAGCGAGGACAACAGGCCAGCTCTTACTTTGTATGGGCTATAATTATTCCAGATTTACATCGAATACCTTCAAGATTTGGCTCATGTACATCAGTTAACAGCAGGTGGAAGAGCACAAAACTTGTTCCTGTGTGGACACCTCAGTGCCACAAAGAGAGGCAGTGCTGACAGTCAGCTCCCTCCTCAAAATTCAGTGTAAAGGGGCCCCTCAGCACTCACCCCTCATCACCTCCAGCCCAACACTTGCCTGCTGCAGGCTGTGTCCAGTCCCACAGCACATCACTGCTGGATGTGGGCAGGAGACCAGTTATTTACACCAAAAATCCAGGCTGGATTCAGCTGTGTGAGTCCATAGAGGCCAGAGGCTGGGCAGGGCTCCCCCAAAATAATGGTGCCCTGAAGAAACAGGGTCCAGGCCCAGCACCTGCACCCCAAGCCCTGCTGACTGCAGGTCCTCCTGCCCCTCTTGGCTCAGGAGACACAGAAAAAAACCATTTCCATCAGGGGCAGTGCAGAGGGACGACCTCACTTTAACAAGGACACTGAGATACCGGAGCATGCCCAGCAAAGGGCATCAAGGCTCGTGAAAGGTCTAGAAAACATGTCTTTTGAGGAATGGCTCAGGCAGCTGGGGTTGTTTAGTCTTGAGGAGGCTCGGGGGGACCTCATCACTCTACAGCTACCTGAAAGGAGGCTGCAGCAAGGTGGCAGTGGGGTCTCTTCTACCACACCTGTAGTGAGAGGACAAGAGGAAACAGCCTTAAGCTGAGACAGGGGAGATTCAGATCAGATATTAGAAAATTTTTTTCACTGTTAGGGTGGTCAGGCATCGGAATAGGTTGCCCAGGGAGGTGGTGGAGTCACCGTCCCTGGAGGTGTTCAAGAGGTGTCTGGATCTGGCGCTGGGTGATGTGGTTTAGTGGTTACACTGGGATGATGGTTGGACTGGACGATCATAAGAATCATGGAATGCTGAGTTGGAAGGGACCCATCAGGATCATCGAGTCCAACTCCTAGTCCTGCCCAGCACACCCCAACAATCCCACCATGTACCTGAGAGCATTGTCCAAACATTCCTTGAGCTCTGCCAGCCTTGGTGCTGCAACCACTGCCCTGGGGGGCCTGTTCAGTGCCCAACCACCTGTTGGTTAAAAAATCTTTTCCTGACATCCAACCTAAACCTCCCCTGACTCAGCTTCACGCCATTCCCTTGAGTCCTGTCACTGGTCACAGAGAGCAGAGGTGGGCACCTGCACTCCGCTTCCCCTCATGAGGATGGTGAAGATCCCAATGAAACCTCCCCTCAGCCTCCTCTTCTCCAGGCTGAACAAACCAAGTGCTCCTCATAAGGCTTCCCCTCCAGACCCTTCACCATCCTCACTGCCCTCTCTAAAGAGACCTTAAACGTCTCTTTCAGTCTTGATGACTCTGTGACTCACTGACTTTAAAACCTTCCCCTCAGCGCCTCTGGGGGAGGTGGAGCCGCCGTCTGCGCCTTTAAATGCCCCGGGAGGCCCCACCCACCGCTGGCCCCGCCCTTCCCGCTGCTGGTCACGCCCCCGCCACTGGCCACGCCTCCGTGCCGCTGGCCACGCCTCCGTGCCGCTGGCCACGCCCCTTTGCCGCGCGGCGCTTCCGTGCCCGGCCCCGCCTGTTCCGGGCCTGTTCCTGTAAGGTTCCCGAGGCGCGGCGGCAGCAGCGGTGAGAGGGGACGGGGAGCGCGATTTTGGGGGTTTTCTCGGGCTGCGACCGCTCGCCGGGTGCTCTCCGAGCCGCTCAGCTGAGCCCTGGTGCCTGCGAGGCCTCCTGGCCCTGCTGGTGGAATAGGGCCTGTCGCGGAGCGCTGTGGGGCCTGGAGGCGGGGGGGGCTGAAATCTTCCAGTCTGCTTGAATTTCCTCTTTTGTCTCGGTAGCTCCCGGTGCTCGGTGGGTGCTGCCCGTGCTGTATGTGCCTAACTGTGGTGTTTAGCCCTGGGGGACAGGAGAGCCCCTCACTAACTCCCCCCGCCAGCCCTGTGGACGCACAGAGGAGTCAGGGGTGGTAAGAGCAGACCCAGGTATCGCTGCTTGGTTTCACCTTGTGTGCCCCTGCACCCCTAAACTCTTCTTTGGATGTGTTGCAACATCAAATAAAGCACCTTGCAAGCTGTGGTAAGAGGATCCACCTGTGGATGGAGAATTCACAGGTGTTGGTTGTGCTCAACAATATATATTTGAGTGGGAGAGAAAAAGGTCACTGGTCTTTGTCAGTGTTAATGTTGGTTTAGGTCTTCCTATGTTTACCTATTGATTTTTGCCTCTGACTCGTGCAAGAGTAGCACAGAAAGCTCTCCCGAATCAAAATAAGGTAGTGGAGTATAATTACTTGCAGGAAAGAACTAACTCAGAAGTTATTACACTTACTACAAGTCAGGCAGCTCTTTGATATGTCACTTATGGCTTGAGAAGCTCATTACCTTTCTTAGGTTTCATCAGCTCAGCTAATAATGATACACACCAACAGCAAATGACTCTGAACAAAAGCTCCAGGCTCCCTGTTTGGGTGTACTGTGGTCACACATGGACCTGATGAACAGGTTTGCAGCCAAAACAGCTGCTGGAGTGTGAGTTACATTAATAATTTCCATGTTTCTGTCATGTGTGAGAACTGGTGTGATTCAAAGGAATTTTGTGAGCTTTGGGATAAGGTCTCATCCTTATGGTGTTATGTCCATTTTTATTGCTGTCCTGAAGTAACTCTCCCTGGTAATGAGGACATGTTCATATCCCTTATATGGTTAAACAAGGTGAGGTGGTGCAATATGTGGAGTTTGGAACTGTTTATATCTACCCTTTTCCGACAAAGTTACCTAATTAAGCTGTCAGTCTGAAATGGGAAAATTTTGATGTTGATCAGGAACTGGTGATGTTTTTTATTTTGTTAAAATAGCACCTCTGCTTGCTTGTTGCCAGGCACTGGATGACCATAACTAAACAATGTCTGTCCCACGTGGAGCTGTCCATGCAAAATGGATAGTAGGGAAAGTAATAGGAACCAAAATGCAGAAAACTGCCAAAGTGAGAGTGACAAGGCTCGTGCTGGATCCCTATTTACTGAAGGTAACAGCAGCTGGTTAACAGCTTGTGGTTTCTGTATTGTGTGGAGGAGTGTTCTGTTCATTTGACTCTTAGAATTTCTGATGACTCTGCAATGCAAACTCCTAAAGAAACTTGCATGAGGATTTGGCTGTGGGGTTGACTGCAAAGGATGAAAAGCACTGTGTGGTGAGGACTTACAAATTATCTGCTAAATGTATTTCTTTGAAGTGCCTTCTTAGTGCAGTTCATTTGATCTCAGCTGAGAAGGTAAAGTTTTTGTTGTTTCACACTTAGGTTTAATTTTTCATGTTGATGTGGAGTATGCTTTGGAAACTTGACATTATGTTAGTCACTTTTACAGTAAGTTTTATAGCTGTTTTTCTGTATGCATAATTGTAACATTGCTTAGTGTTTGTATCTATGCTGTGATGTGCTATACAAGTTTGTATTTATTTCTTGTCAATGCACTTCAAAGAAGTATGTTAAAATAATATTTTCTCAATTTCTATATGGGGAAACTGTGGTACGTGGAGGTGGAATAACTTGCCTTTGAGCAGGAGGTTAAGGATAGTCAGGATTGGATATGGATCTTGTGGAACCCATGTCAATATTTTATCCAGCAGAAGGACCTGTTAATTTATTTCTCAAAAGATTCTGAATTCTGCTGTACCAATAAGAACAAATATTAGATTTTTATGTGAAAGAAAATGAATTGAGCAAGAAACTTTGAAATCTAATGCCAGGGTTTCTTTTTTTTTTTTTCTTTTACAGTTCTTTAACAAAAGAAAAACCTATTTTGCCCACGATCCACTGCAGCAGTGTGTTGTTGGAGACATTGTTCTGCTGAAAGCTCTGCCTGAGCGAAGGAGCAAACACGTGAAACACGAACTGGCTGAAATTGTGTTCAAGGTTGGAAATGTCATAGATCCAATCACAGGGAAGCCCTGTGCAGGAACCAGATTCCTGGAAAATCTGTCAGATTCGGAAAACCTGACAGAGGCAGATACTACCTATCTAAGTGAAAAACTTCAGGAACTGAAAGTTTGTTCAACAGACAAATAGTGGGTGAAATATTTAAGCAGGGGGCTTCCAGCTTGTCTCTCTCTGTCAGGGGTGTTTGAAGCCCTGTTGTGGTATGTTAAATGTTTCAGTGAAATCTGTAGTCAAAATAAATAGTAAATGTAGTTGCTTATGCAAAGAGATGGTACAGATTGATGAGCACTCCAGAGCTTTGAATGAAAATATAGAGGAAATGCAAGTTTAGTGTTAACACTTCATTTTATTGCCTATAGTTTTTCCCAAGCAGTGACAGTTCCCAAAGCCAGCTGCCCTCCTGGAATGACTCTTGTGTATTGAGAAAGAAAAATACAACTGTATAATGTTTCATTTTGGTGGGAGGGCCATTATATTATTTGATTGTTCTGTATTTCAGACAGTCTTTTGTGGTTTGTAGGATTACTGGAGATAATGCTATTAAAGCTTTTGAAGGGAAGTGTAGAATTTTAAAAGCAGCTACATGCTTGTGTCCTTATTTCCACTTACGGTCACTTATCCCACACTGCAGTGCATTCTGACTTCCAAAATCTCTAACAAAGACACAGCCCCTTGCTTTTCTAGTGGCAGTAAGGTGAGAATAAAACCTTTGGGCAGCTTAGAATGGTTGGCTTGGTAACTTGTCCAAAGGGAGTATTTAGTTCTGGGAGAGCTGGATCTCTTTGAACTGCCAGCAGGACAGAGAAGCTGGTGAGAACACGAAGCCAAAAAAGTAAAAGTAAAGATGGTTAGATTTAGTCCCATCAGAAAACCTAATTAAAACAACACATTTTAGGGAGATACAGGTGCTGATTTGCTGCATGCTTTAATATGGAGCTGGAAGGCCATAGCAGTTAATGATAAAAGACCACTTTATCCTGATACAGCTCTGGGAGTATTGTGTCCTGCCTTCCAGGACAAAGAGCAAGCTGAGAGAGTGCAGTTGTTGCAGCAGCCTTGTGTTCCTGACTTCTCCTTTGGATCTAAAGGAGCATCTGCCTCAAAACCCAGCAGCTGTGGGAGAGGAATGTGGGGTATGAAAGTTGTGAGAAAGTTTTTTGAAGTATCTGCCTGTGTCATTGGCCTTTGTTTAAGATCAGAAGCTAAACAAGGTGTATCTGAACAGAGTTCTTCTGACCTAAGATAATTTAATTTCCTTAAAGAAACTGAGCCATCTTGCACTAGTAGCTACCAGTTATGTTCTCTTCCACTGTGTAAATCATTTGCCCTTTAGCTTCCTGCACCTGCACAAAATCAGTTTTGGCTACCCACAAACCACTAAAAAGGTCTGATTTTACTCAGCAAATTGTTTGGGACAGGAAGAATGAGAAACTTAAAATTCCTTCAGTGTTCCAAACCAAAAAATTGCTGCTCTTTAAATGCTTGTCCTCATGTGCTGTCCTGTGTGTCAGGTCAGTGGGATGGGGTGTGAAGACACCTTGGTTTAAATATCCCTGTGTAAAATAATATGGCCACGGTCTCTGAGTTTGAGGAGGTGCCTTAAGCAGGTGGCTGTAGGTTATTCTTACTGATGTTTGTTGCAGAGGTTTAGGTTTATGTAAATTACTCAGTAACTGTAGCTGGCTGATGGAGGCCCTCAGCCAAGGGAAGGAAATCTGGGCTTTGACTCCCGTCCAAGTGAATGTAAAATGTGAAACTTCATCCAAGCAGAGATTGAGAGAAATCAGACCCAGGACAGAACATGGCCCTGGGCTGTAGAAAATACACTGAAGTTGTATCTAAGAAGGGAGTAAAGGAACTTGACCCTCAGTACATGGGATACGAGTGTTCTAATAACTAGACATAGTATTTATAAGAAATAGGAAAAGTTTCCTGCTTGGTTGTAGTTGCACTTACATGTAATTAGGGAAGTAAATACTTTTATTTCCTGTGATTTCTCCCGAGTAGCTGTGAAAATGCCACAGCTTTTTTTTCTGAGTCTTTTTTTCAGTCTTTTTTTCTAAGACTGATTCATCATGGAAGGTTATCGCTTTTCCAGTGTACAGGTGGGCTCTGGGAGGGTTGTTCAAGAACTCAGCATGCTGTCAGATCAAAATGTGACTAAAAACAAATAACATTTCAAACTGTTATTTAATAGAGGGATGACAATTGTAGGTTAAACTGTTTTAAAGAGGCACCACAACAACTGTACTTTAGTGATGTTACAGCACATCTTAGATGTTATCTTTGGGATTACTCTCACAAGAGTGCTGATAGAGAAATCATAAAAAGGCAAGGGAAAGTGTGCAGTGATGTGATAAAAATGTTATAGGTGCTATGTGGAAAGATAAGGATTAGTCATTGACTTTTCTGTGTTTATTGGCTTGTTGTTTTTAGAACTGCTCTTTAAGTATTACCCTAGTTATCAGTTTATCCTTAATTTCAAGTTACTTAAGGATTCGATGCCATCACACGCCACCCGTTCAACCAAATTATCCCTGACTGTGGCTGAACAGAGTGTGAAGAAAACCCTTCAACTGCACTGTGGGGAAAAACATAGCAGGAGAACGAGGAACAAGATTTTGCATGTGATTCAAAAAACGCCTGGGCTTGCTCTTAGTGGTTTTGAGGTGAGACGCTAAAGAGGGGTCACCCACAAACCGGGACGAGGAGTAACCCCCAAACTGGGCCTGGGGTCCCCTAAATAGGGGGTTGGGAAATACCCCCCACACACACATAGTCTGGATTCCCCCCCTAACAGGAGCCTGGATCTCCCTCGAACCAGGATGGGACCCTCAAAGCGGGACTGGGCCCCCCAAACTCCCCTGGATCCCCCTAAACCGGGTGCGGGTCCCCCCAAAGCTGAGGGGCCGTGAGGGGGGCCCCGAGCCGGGGCAGCCGCGCATGCGCACAGGCGGGTCCCCGCCAGGGGGCGTGGCCGCAGCCCCCGGCCCAGCAGGAAGGCGGCCTGAGCAAGATGGCGGCGCGAGTGCTGCTGCGGCGGAGCCTGGCGGGAGCGGCCGCCGTGCCGCGCCTGCCGCCCGGCGGCGGGCTGGCCCTCAGGTGAGCCCCGAGGGGGCGAGCGGGCGGGACGGGGCCGCCGCGGGAGGCTGGGCGGCGGAGCCAGTGCCGCCCGCGCAGAGCTTCCCCCCCCCTCCGCCCGCGCCTCTCCCCTTCCCCGGCTGGAAATGGCGCCCCGGTCGTGGGGCAGCGGCCGGGCCTGGGGCGGGGAGTGCGGCTCGGCGGGGTGTCCCTCAAGGTCACGGGCCGCAAGGCCGGTCCCTTTCTTCCCTCTTCGGAGTCCGCCGCTGGGTGGGATGATGGCCGCGCCGCTGACCCGCCGGGAACGGGGCGCCCGCCGCCCCCGGTGCCCGGGCTCAGGATGCACCGACACCCCTCCGCTGCACGGACACCTCACTCCTTCACGGACACCTCATCCCTGCACGTCTCCTGCACGGATCCCTCACCCCTGCACGGACACTTCAACCCGGCACTGACACCTCACCCGTGCCCCGACCCCCCTGCCCCGCACGGACACCCCTCCCCTGCACGGACAGCTCAGCCCTGCACTGACACCCCACCCATGAACTGCCATCCCTCCCCTGCACCGACCCCTTTCCCCTGCTTGGACACTCCTGCCCTGCACACAGCAGGGAGCACAGGCACCCCGCAATCCCGTACCTCCGTGTTTCGGGGTGCTCAGCCGCCCTGCACTCGCGTATTCCTGGGGCTGAGGTGTCTGGATGCTCCACACCCCTCCGAAGTTGGGTTGTGTAGCTGCTCCGTATCCCAGCTCCTCTGAGCAACAGGGTGCACAACCAGCAGCATCTCCCGTCGGGATGCACAGCTGCTGCACCCCTGCCCAACATCCACGTCTTCCCAGTGTTGGGGTGCAGGACTGTGCGCCCCAACATCTTCCTGCCTTCGTGCACGGGCACACACGCACCCTGCTTGTGTGTGTGCCCCCCTTGGGAGCCAGGGCACGTGTATCCGTGCTTTCCTTGGGAGCTGGGATGTGTGTGCACCCCTCGGTGTTAGGGCACACACACAGGCACATCCATCAGGTTTTGGGGTGCACAGATTTGCATGGCCACATCTGATGTGTGCAGGGTCAGGCACAAGGTGCAGACACACACACGGAGTTCCCGGGGCACCTCTTGGGTGTAGGAAGCTCCCAGGATGTGCTCCCAGGATGTTGGAGGCACAGAAGTGCCTGAGTTTCCAAGCTGGGATGGATCTGCACATTATTTCCTCCCTTTTCTTTGAGACAGGGAAAGCTGCTGCCACAAGCCTCAGAATGGGCAGCAGCCCCTGCGCAAGACTAAAAGCATCCCTGCCAGCAGTTTAACACAGGAACAGGGAGGGCTGTAGGAATTATATGTTGTGAGGTTTTATGTGCATGTTTTGGGGTTATTTTAGTTTCAAATAAACTTTGTTTAGATCACAGTTCAAACACTGTCAAATGAAAGACAAGTTGTTTTTCTTTCTCTTCCAGGCAGACATGGGTTACTACAAAATGTAAATACTTGACCTGATATCTCCCACCCAGGTTATATTTTGTGCTAAAGCAGAAGCTAAGTGGGATAGAAGTGTTTTCACTGACATTATTGATCTAATCTAAGCAAATTATTCAGTGTTATCCTTTTATGTTCACAGCCCAATCTTTGTAGCAAGAAAGCTAAGCCCATAGTTAATATTTGTAGGATAAGAACCTGCTACCAAAGTCAAGTTGATGCTCACAACTGACAGTCCACAGACATGAATTCAGTCCCTTCTCTTCCAGAGCTAATTTTGGGTACTTTCTGCCCACACAAGTGAACCAGTAATCAGGGCTTCTTGATTTGTGAGTGTCTAGAATGACAGGGGTATTTTAGGGCTTCTCTGAGGATATTGATTAAAAATCAGGCCCTTGCATCTCAGGGTGGGTGCAGTGAATATCTGCTCTAATAAATTTAGTTCTACCTTTATTCTAAGGTATATATTTAGGTGGATAGTTGTGATTTGTTAATCAGTGCTCATGAGGAACTTTACAGTTGCTGGGTAAAAGATTTTACATAAATGTAAAGTATTACTCATTTCATTGTATTGTAATGAACTATCCCTCCAGTTTTAGATGCAGTTTAACATTCAAGTCATGAGATTCTCCTGTTAGCAAAGGAATTTGGTTTTTGCTTCTTAGTGTTATCTCTGTAACTCCAGCTTACTGTTACTGCAGATAAAGCTGGTTTTTCACAGAAAAAGCATTGTGATTATTTATCTCTTAAAGTTTGCTGCAAACAATAATCTTATAGAAGAGGATTATCAGTTTGCTAATTTTCTTTAATGAAGGGGAGGAAATGATAATGGTTTACAGGTCTGAGCTGAAAACTGAGTATTGCAGGACTGGGATTGAGTTCTGTCTCTGGTGTGCACTGAGCATTTAGTGCTTACTTTAAGGGAGCTTTTTAAAACAACTCGGATTTATTCAGTGGGTTTTACTCCCTGTCCTCTGGGACAGCTTGTGTTGCTGTGGCACTTGATGTGACAACACAACTGCAGTCACCTGTGCCTGCTCCAGCTGAGATCAGAGATAGCTCCACTCCAGCAACAGCCTTATCGTGGAATGCCCTTCAAATGCCTGCACTCAGGAATAGCTGCTTGGCTTTCAGCACAGCCACATGTTTGTGTGTTTGCCCAGGGCCAGGGAAGGCACCATTTTCAATAAATACACCAATAAGGTGTTTACAGACTCCTCCTTAACGCTGAAGGTCATCTCAGCTGCAGTTGTTCTTCTCTGGTGGTTGTTCCTCTGCTATGGAATGCTTTTCCTTTCCTCCATCCTGCTTCCACGGGGTGAACCAGTTCATTGTGTTATTTTCAGACACTGGGATTTAAAGGTTGATTGTTGTAAAACACTGCTAGTGTGAACTACTTTTGTGTAATGCAGACAGGCGTGTTCAGGAGGATATTTTTCCCAAAGGAAATTGAGATTTTTCTTCCCTATTTTTTTTTCAGTTTGAATGACTGTGACAAACTTTTGATATCTGGAAGACAGCTTTGGATTGAAGGTTGATAGCTATCTTCTGACTCTCCTAGTCAGTAATTAAGGGTGAGAAGTTGACATCTGAGGCAGGAAAAAGTTTAAATTTCCAGCTTATAAATAAATATATGTGGTATAAATACCACATTTTTAATATGTCAGAGAAATATTTTAGTATTTCGGGAGAGGATTGAGTTGGAATTAGTTTTCTCCACACTGGCTGGTGTGGGGCTATCAAAGAAAGGTAAATTGAAGAAAGTGATTTTATGAGATGAAAGAAAAGAACATTTGAGCTTGTCAGACATTGTAGAGAATCGGTTAAATTTATCAGATTTCTTGTCCTTCTGCACAGTTTTTGGTGATTGAGGGCTCTTGAGCTGAAAAAAGAGAAGAACAATTCCTTTAACACATCATTTCAAAAAAATTACAGTTATCAGTTGTTTCGTGTGCTCTGCGATGTAAAGGGAGCTGATATTATTTTGAAAGAGTACTTGCTGAAAGTGAATAAGGATTAGATAAAAAAAAGGACAATGAAATTCTTCTGTTTCAAAGAAAGGGAAACGTGAATGTTGTGCAAAGAGCGTGGACCTGGTACCTCTACGTGGTGCAGCTGCCAGAATTTGGAACTGAAATATTTGCAGGCTGTTTGTTTTCTGCCACTTGTATTTTTTTTTTCTCCCACATTAGACTTTCATGCTATTTTTTTCTCCTGAAAGACATGCCATTTAACTTTTCCTTTTGTAGAGCTGTATTTAAGCAACACAGGAACATATGGCAGGTTCTTCCCTCTTTACACCGTACACAGTTTTACTTACGCATGTTTTTTGCTCTTTTTCACTCCTGTCTATCTACATCATGGCAGACCCAACCCTGAGCTAAGAAAAGATTAAAAAGGAGATAAAGAGGGAGGAAAAGCAGCCATTCCCTGTCCTGTGCAGAGAGAATAAAGATGGATAGTGTGTGGTTAACTGTAGCTGGTGAAATGGGTTGGGAGAGGCTAAATCCCAGTGGGGAATGAACAACATTTTCCTTGCTAGGAGAAAAAAAAACAGTGGGAATTTTTAGTAATGGATATATGTAACTGTGTGTTATGGTACTGTTTGTATTAAACTTGATTGTGCCTGTGTTCCCTTCGTGGTGGGAATTCCCTTGGTGCCAGTAAAACCTCCTTGTTGCTGTGCAGGGGACTGGGATCCTCAGCTCACAGACCTCGCGAGGACAGTTGGTTAAAATCCCTCTTCGTCCGCAAAGTGGATCCAAGGAAAGATGCCCACTCCAACCTTTTGGCCAAAAGAGAGACCAGCAGTCTGTACAAAATACAGTGTGAGTGGTGGTTTTGTATTTAATGTTACCAGTTCTTTTATTCTGGTCCCCCATGTCTCACGTCCTGTTGTTGTTTCAGTTCACAATGTAAAACCAGAATGTCTAGAGGCCTACAACAAGCTTTGGTAAGTGTGTGTGTTATGTTTTCACGTTTTACACATGTTGATTTGATCACAAGCTGGTCTGAAAATTGGCTGATATTGTAGTTATTTAGAAGGGGAGGTGGCAAAATTCTGCTTTTTTAGGATTTGGTATTAAAGAGATCATATTATTCTTGGAAAGAGATGGCAAAAGATCCTTTGCTTAGTTCACTCCTCCTTTCCCTCTTGGAGGTGGTGTTTTCCTAAGCTGCAATTCAGGATGATGCCTGTTGTGAGAGCTTGGGTGACATTTGTTGGAACAGCTCTTCCCCCTTCCCTTAATGGTCTTAAAATTACTGATCCATGCAGCTGGAATGTTAGCATGTCCCACTGCAGCTGCCAGGTAGGAATGTCTTGAGGATGATTATTGTCTGCATGCAGGGAGGAAAGGGAGAGATCATCTATAAGTAAAACTACACACCAGTATTAAAGTGAAGTACAATTTTGAGGAGATGTTAAAACCCACGGGGTTGATTTTCTCTCAGCTCATTTATATCCTTTTCCACAAGTCCTGTTACTGAGATCTGCTCCTAAAGAATTACACAAACCCTTGGGTAGAGTATTTACATTGGGGTGATTTCTTCCAAAGGGAGGGTTAGTGTTACAGGTTTCCCAAAAAGTTACAGCTTTATAAACATATTAATTAATCACATTTTTAACTTATTACTTTAAGGATGAAACTGTAGAAATGTTAGTCCTCTTCTGCCTACACAATCACCCCTCTGGAGCCAGAACAGCTGCCTTTAAAGAACTGAGTGTTTAAATTTGGAATTGTAGTGAGCCTCACACTCAGCAAAGCTTTCTCACTGACAGTGGCCAACTTGTCAGTTAAATAAAACATTCCCAGCATATTGATACCCCACTGCAACCAATTTTTTAGTTGTGTTGGTGAGCTGGGCTGGAGGGAGGGGAAGAAGTTCACAGCTCCCAGTTAATGTCCCCCACTGTTACTGGTTGGCTGCACAGCCATGAGTGGCTCATCCAGCACCTTCATCTGTTCAGCTTTGAAATGGGGCTGGATGACCCAGAGCTGTTTTCCTTTCCGTGCAAACATAGAAATCCACGAGAATAACATTCATTCAAGGTATTTTTAGCTTTTTTTTGTTTGTTCTTTAACATAAATACACAGGGAAGGACAATTAGCATTCAACCAGCTTTCTGTTTAAAAGCTTAATAAACACGTCCAATTATGCAAGACAGGGAACCACTTCTCTGCATTATTTCATGAGCTGCCTAAATGTTGAGTGAAAGCAGAGGTTTCTATTTGCAAGGAAAGAGACAATAGCAAAGAAAGAAACTGCTGACAGCATGTAGATGAAATATGTGTGGTTAGATTTATTCTTTCCAAAGCAGATTTTAAGTATTTCAGGGAAGGAGAAAACTTGAAAGGAGTAATAAACAAAACTAAACCTCTCTGAACTTCCCTCCTTCCTCTCCCTAAATAAAAGATGAACAGGTTAATTCTGTATCAAATCAGAATAAGGATTAGTCATCATGTGCTAATAAAAAACCAATGTAATGAGGACAATTACAAGAGCACTTTGTGAATCACTGTGGTTAAGGACCCTTTCTGAAGAATTAGGGACAGTTATTTCTGAAAAGGAAAAAGATAGTATTCCTAAAGTATTCTGTGGGCATTTTTTTCCTATAATTTGCAACAGTATACTGTAGGGTTATGTAATAATTTATCATTCCTGTTTAAAACTGCCTTTCTAGGATCTCACGCTGCTCTGAAAAAATGAACTGATGGTCAAACATCCTTGAAAATGTCCTTGGAGAGTCGTTTTATCATATTATTTACACTGTGTAGTGAGAAATCTAGAAGTACAAATTGGTAATGAGATTTGCTCAAGGTTGTCTGCAAAGTCAGTGGCAGAATCAAGAGGAAAACTCATATCTAATGACTCCCAGCCCCAGACCAGCCTACTTTTTATTATTTGATACTGTGCAGAGACTCGTTGCTTATGAGCCAAACTGAGTAAGAAGGGTAATTATTCAGGGAAAAATATAAAAGGCAAAGTTCAACCAGACTAATTGACTTACTCATCAAAGCACGGTGCAGTGAAGGCTGCCTTGGCCAAGTCAGCAATCAGTAAAACTTAATTTCCTTATGCTAATGTAGGGCACTTCTGAAGTTTGAAAAAATGTTAGAAATACTGGAAATAGTCAAAACAGAAATTTTGTGTTGGAGGTATTTTTAAGGCAGTTTCACTGTTTGCATTGGTGGGTAAGTTGCCTCAAACTAAGACCACTTTCTGAAATGGTAGAAACCAATAAGTGTGTGAGTACCAGTCATCATTTTGTCTATCAAAATACTCATTTTTATTCATTCAGCCCAGCAATTAATAGCATTGTAACTGGTACAGAAGACTGTACTTTCCTAATTTTGTGTGTTCTCCCTCCCTTGAAAAAGAAAAGCTTTTCCTCAAGCAAGTCACCCATGTAGTTAGGCTGCATTTTCTGTAAGTGAGACACCCTGATATTTGTTTTCCTAATGTGTTGTTTAACCTTTTAGGTGATAGACATAATTTATTGCACCGAAAGAATCCTCCCATGCTTTGTATTTGTCCTGCAGTCTAATGGTAACACAGACCTTAATTTTTCACGCTGCTGTAGCAACCTTTCCCCCCTGTGTAGCAGATTTCGGTATTTCAGCTTTTCCCTCTGAACAGTAGAGCTTGTGAATTTTCCTAGCATAATGCTGTGTGGTGATTTGTTATACATATCAACTGTGGCCTCCCTGAAGGCAATGCAACCTAGTGTCTGTATTCCTTGTTTTCAAGTCAAGAGGTGCTGCCAAAGATTCATGAAGAAAAACACTACCCATGTGCACTGGTGGGGACTTGGAACACGTGGTACGGAGAGCAAGATCAGGCTGGTAGGAGATAGAAGTACAACAGAATGTAAAACCATGCAAGTGAAACGTGTGCTTGGCAGGTTTCTTCTCTTTAAATCATCTCTGTTGACAATAAAACCTGTGGCAATGTGTTCAGCAAGGGGGTGGTGCATCAGTTATTTGGCCGTGTTAACGTTTGCAGTGCTTGCTTTTGTCGTGCTGAGTTTGACAGTAAAGCTTTAATCCCTAAAATTTGTCCTATTGTTAATACACTTTCATGTTTTCCAGGTGGTAGATTAACAGTTTTTGGGGAAATGCTCGTAAAATGTGGTCCTTTTTCGTGGGCACAGATCGTGTTCCTGAATATTTAGGGTAAAGGCAAAGGCTTGCAGAGCCAGAGTTTATTTATCCCTCATTGGCCAGTATAAAGGCTTTACTCAGGCTCTCATGCTGTAATTGCTGTATGGTAATGAAATGCAAGTCATTCAAACCATCTGAAAGAAATCACTGCATTGTAAACTTAACAATAAACTCGGGCATTACTGGGGAAAATTAAAAGTATTTCTGTTCATGTTCATACAAGGGTACTGCCTAACTATGCAGATTGAAAACATTGGAACTAGAAATGACTGAAGAGCTGCTACAGAGGTAACTCCAAAAAAGTCTAGTGCAGAGAGAAAACCTGAAAAATGTCCTAAACTCTGGGAAACTGAAGGAGTGGGAAGCCACAAATACAAATACACAGAGGTTCTGTAGCTCCGTGGTTAGAGCTACACCAGGATCAGTGTCAGTGCTTTGTAATTGAAAAATATACTCATGCACACTTTAATTTTCCCTGCACTCACAGCATATTGCAATATTGACACTGAAAAAATGCAAAGAAATAAAAGCAGAGAAATAACAGCAGATAAACCAAACAATGTCTGAGAGACAGTTCTGGAAGTTGAAGGGGAATTGGGGAATGAAGACAATTGAATTGGGAATTTCTCAGTGGCTGCTTTTGTAACATATTAACACAGACTGTATCTGTAATTGCATCCACAGCCTGCCCTGGCAGTGTTATTGCAGCAGTTCTAGCAGTGTAATAAAGCAGATTATGGGGTGTGACTTGCTCAGTACCTGTGCCCAGGCTGTGTTAGTATTAGGTGGATCTATCAAATTTGCCCTGGGGGTGAGGCAGCAGGAGCACTGGGTGAATCTGCTGTCACAGGGAAGAGCCTCACATTAGCCTCATGTGCTCTCCTGGAAAAGGCACAAAACTGCTTTAGAGGAGAGAAAATAGCTTTTGTGATTCTGTGAGGTGAAAGTATTGCCTTGCTCTGTTAAGTGCTTGTAAATAAATCTTTTTGTGATTTATTAAAGGGATTTATTCTGATTTATTAAAGACAGGATGCTTTGAAAAAAACTCAGTGTAGATACATGTTCTGGAATTGTTTTTTGGGGGAAAATCCTAGCAAATGTAACAGTTCTAGTATGTTCATATATCTTCTGCCTTTATTAATGTTTATCTCAAAAATAACATTTGCATAATTTTTCATGTCCTACAGAAAGTGTGTTGCTTTTGTGCTGGAGTAATTTACTGAACTGAAAAGTCTGCCCCTCTACTGCTCTTAGATGAAATTGGTATAAAGCACGTTTTTGGAATTAAGTCATCCTCTTAAATTGAATCTTAATTTCAATAACAGTCATGTCAAGTCATCACATCTTACTAGCATGGCAACCAAAAGCCCTTTCAGAAATTTCCCTGAGTAATTATAATTACTATAATAATAATAATAATTCAGAAATTATCTTCAGAGTCAATTGCAAAATTTTTGAAGAGAAACCTTTTCAAAAAACAGACGATTCCATTATTTTTAAAATATCCCAATGTGTAGTACTTTCGTTAATGAAAATCTATTTTTAAGCCTGCTACCTGATTCTATTTTTGTATAATTCTGTAGCGTGAAGAGCATTTTGTACTGTGATTTTTCCACGAGGTTTAGCCCTGGTCTGTGACATCCCTGAAAAAGGTTCCTTTTCTCTGTTTCAGTTCATTTGTGGAGATATGAAGGAGGTTATCCAGCTCTCAATGAGGTCATGAGTAAACTTCGTCAAAATAAGGTAAAAAGCATTGATTTTGTTACAATGGATTATTTTACTCAGAACAAAGAACAGAACAAAAAAACCTGCAGGTTTGGATACCAACTTTTGCTTCAGTGTCTCATCATTTCCTGTGCAAGTTCAGAAACCTCTTTGGAAAAGGATTTTTTCATATTCAGAAGTACTGAGGTTTAGTACCTGAATGCTTTATGGAACACATTTATTGCTGTATCAACACGGCCCTTGGAATTTTCAGCTGTGTCAGGGGAATTCAGATGCCTTTACAATTGAAAGGATTTCTCCTAAAACCCTGTGGCAGCATTAAAAAAAAAAACAAATCTGCACTGCCGTATACTGTACTGCTTTTTGTTGCTGAAGAATAACCCCCAGTTTGACAGGGATCACATGATTGTTTTTTAGGAATTCATAGAGTTCCGCAAAGAACGAGGTAACATGCTCCTCTCACGCAAGAACCAATTACTGCTGGAGTTCAGTTTCTGGAATGAACCTGTTCCCAGAGATGGGCCTAATATTTATGAATTGAGATCCTATCAACTCAGAGTAAGTTTAATTTTCTTTTTCTTTTTTTTTTTTAAGCTCCGTGCTGTCGTAAAAATGTTCAAAGGGTGTTTGTAAGATGCAAATGGAAAACAGACCTTGTCTTAAAAATCTGGATCTTATCAAAGCTGGAGTCTGAGTCATTGTTGCTCTCCAAGTGTGGAGTCCAAAGTGAAGGCAGGTTCCAACAAGATACTGATGTCTGCAGGGCTGAAAACCCTGTGGTTTGTTTGGATACTTCAGGCAGATGACTAAGAGGTAATACAGTCAGTAAACAGAGTAATTACAGATTATTCTAACATGCTTATCACTGGAAGGAAGTGATTTTGTTAATACAGAGTGTTTTTCATACATAAATGTTGTGAAAGCTGTCCTGACTTTTCTTTAAAATGCAGTTTTAACTTTCTGTTTTGTTTTCATAGCCCGGAACAATGATCGAGTGGGGGAATTACTGGTGAGTGTTGCCTTAGCACTTGAATTCTCCTGTTTGAGAGATGTGTGTTTAAAATCCGTGGACTGGAGGTGGCAGGATGGTACCAAAGCCAATCCCCCAGTTAATGACCTGCTGCTCTACTTGCACAACTTGTAAAACAGTCCTTCAACCCTTAATTCATCCTTTGAGGAAAGAAAGAGGAATTTTGTGTACAAACAACACTGTGGGCTCTGTGGCTTGGCTTTCCTTCACAGAACCCTTTTAGTTTGCTGCAGTATAGCAGAAACCATTGATTTTCAGCAGAAAGCACTTCTTGGGGAAGTGTGGCAGTTAACTGTGAAACTAAGTTCATCTTTCATAAGACCACTTTTGGTTTAAATGGGCTAAATCTTGGCTCTTTGAATCTTTAAAAGTCAGGTTGTTTCTTGAAAAGCTACATTTCCATTTTAATAGATAGGTTAAAAGCATTTGAGATATTTTTCTGTTGATTATATGCTTCTGATTTTGTCTTACTTAAAACCAGTGTAAGTTTCTTTCCATTTGCATTCACTGTCCTTGCAATTCTAGTGGTTGATAGTTAAACAATTTGGACTATTTTCAATTATTTTGACAAAGGTGAGGACTTTCAGATGTGTCGTGGTCATTAATATAAGTTTTTCAATTACAGTAATTTGAACAAACTGAATTTAGAATATAAAATGCATATATCTATACTGGTAGCCAGTCTGTTTTATAAGATGCAACAGATTTGTAATTAAGAGAAATATTGATCTTATTTATACAACACTTATTTGTACAGAGGTCTCAGTGAGTAAAAAAGTTGTATTCCACCCTGTGGAAATTCCAATCTGTGGAAAACGAATGGCAAAAATTATATGATTGAAAGTCAAGGATTTAGCTTTAGAAGAACCTGGTATAAAAAGGCCACTTTACACTGCGCCAGCAATTATCTTTCTACTGAATCTGCTGTTGAAAAATGATTAATGCACAGTCGTGTGAAACTGTAGACCTCCAATTTTAATGCATTCTAACAAGATACGTGGATATATCTTCATTACTTAGTGCTGAAAATCAGTGCATTGCAGACTTTTTATTATTTTTAATTGCTGAATTATACTGCAAATGCTGTTTTAACATTTCAGCTTCCTTTCAACTGTGTTTTCCTTTCAGTTATCACTTATTTCCTCCCCAGCCCTGCTGGTTCTAATGCCTGCTTTGCTCCTCTCTAGGGCTCGTGCAATTCGTTTCCGACAGGACAGTAATGAAGCAGTTGGAGGATTTTTCTCACAAATTGGACAGCTGTATATGGTTCATCACCTTTGGGGTAAATTCTTGTGCTTTGCTTTTTTTCTCACTGAGTCAGCCCCTCACAGGCTGGGGACTTTGCCCAGGAGACACAAAGTTTCTACAAAAGGCAAAGGAATATCCCAGAAGGGGTTATTTTGTTTCGTTTTGCATCGACACTGTTGATCTTCCTAATTTTTGTGTAGGTAACTTGATTCTTTAACAAGCAAGGAAAAGTGAACATTTCCTGTTTTGTCCTGTTTCCATCAACAGTTTCTCATGTCCCTTTCTTATTAGGAACTACCTATTTGCTCTCGGTACCATAACCATGACACACCACGTCCTGCCATCCCCATTCATGCTGAAATCAGGTTTTTACAGTTTCATTTCAAGCATCACATATCCCAACACCTGCAAAAAGGAAAGTCCAGCATTTATTTACATTCCTGCATCGAGGTGTTTTGGCTTTCTCTGTGCATTAATCTCCACAAATACCCAGCTGTTTTCACATGTTAGGTTTGCTTCAACTCGAAGAAACTCAGTCTAATATTGATGTTAGAAAATGTGCAGATTTCATATCTGACAATTCAGAATATTATATTCCAGCATTATAAATCTGACACCACTCATACAGAACTATACTCTTGCATTATTTGTCTTACCTGTGTCCGAGACATTCTCTCTCTTCCCCGGTTCCTTCTATTTGCCTTGGTTTGGGAGCTTTTCGTTTTCATGGAGAGCAACTGACTTTTCCTTCCCAGTGTTTGCAGCCTCCTAATTATTCCCTAGTATACTTTTTAAGGGAGCTATTCCTGTGCAGAAGGAAAAGGAGTTACTTCTAAGCTTTGTGCTTGTTTTCCCTCCCCAGCCTACAAAGATCTTCAAACCAGAGAAGATATAAGGAACGCTGCGTGGCATAAACCTGGCTGGGATGAACTAGTCTATTACACAGGTAACCTATTAACTTCACTGGAATGCTGGGGGCAGACTTTGGTGTGTGCCATCATTTCTGTTCCTCAGCACATCCCACAATGATAAAAAGTTTTGCATCTCAGTGTGGGGAGTGTGTGTGTGTCTATGAGTTAGTTTTTCTGCTCTAAAAGAAAGGAGGGACATTGCATTAAACTGTAAAATGAATTTTGCTGTTGATTTTACAAACTTGGAAAAGTGCTAAAAAATTGCTGCATTAATAGTGAATTTTTATACGAGCACTCCTCTAGAACAGATTCATGTAAATGCTTGTGCCCAAAAATGTAGGGAGCCAAAAGTGAAATTTACCTTTTATTAAATTATTACCTCTAATATTTCCTGAAATACGAGAGCTTTGTTAAATGCATTCCTTGGGAAGGGGAATTTAGACTTTAGAACCAGAAGCCAGGAGATCTTTGAGATCAAAGAAAGCTTTCATAACAAAACTCACAAAAGCATGCCAAGCATGTCAGGTTTGGGTTCCATGGAGTGCATTTCAAAGGAAGTATACCAGAAAAATGTAAGATAACTTCCATTGTGGTGAAAAGGAACAGAAATATTTGTCTTCAAAGGAGCAGAGAGATTGTATTAAAATCACTTGTTCTCAAAACTGTTGTGCTTCAGTTACAGGGATGTTGGTGTTACTGATGACTTGGCAGGGGGAGTAGTTTGAAGACAATAAAAGCTGTTCAAACTGAGTGTGCTCATGGTCTCTGTTAGTGAAATTAAACCCTGTCTCTTTTTTTTTTTTTCCAGTGCCCCTTATTCAGGAAATGGAATCCAGAATCATGATCCCGTTGAAGATTTCTCCACTTCAGTAAAGTCACTGATTTACTTGTGCCTACATAGATAAAGTGACAAGTATTTGTCTTAATTTATGGTATACACTGTATATCATAGTCTGAAATATAAAAGTACTGTATTGAGCTTATAAAAAAGACCTCTTTTCTTCAGAACCCATGACCTTTTGCTCTTAGGATTGTACCAGGGGGGAGAAAATACACAGGACTGTAATTAAAAGGTCAGTTAGTTGAAAACAAGTCCAAAGACAGGAGTTCTTTGTGAGACAGCTCCCCAGGTGAGGTATGGCCTCCAGTATTTAATATCTCCTGCTACACAGGCACTGCCCAGTGTTCAGTTACAGCAGCAGAACGGAGGATTGCCATTGCTGTGGCCTTTTTGTAGCATTTTAATGACTGCAGGTTTTAAAAACAAACGTGGGAGTTGTGCAATCAGAAGCTCTGAAGCCCTCGGGGAGCTCGGAACTACACCTGGGTGTTGGAGCAGGCCTGAAATCAGTCAGTAGCTCTGGATTTACATACAGGCAGTCATTAATTGGGGATAATACTGTATCAGGTGATGGCTTATGGACAGAGAATAGGGAATTCTGGTTGGCAAAGACTCTGAAACCCGTCGAAACTCGTCGCACAAAATGAATTCTGCGAAGTGTGGCCCACGGTTTTCAAAGAAATACTGCCAAGACGTGGTTGGCTGAACACTCCGCAGGGAATCGATTCAGTTCAATACATTTCTCTCTACAAATAGCTCAGAAATCTGGGAAAAGGGGTTTAATTTAATAAGCAGTTGTGACTTCAGACATATGCTTGGTGGGGTGTTTCACTCTCTGTCCAGTAGGTACTCCTGAATTGGTGTGTGAAACTGGCGCATGTCGAGTCGATGGAATTGGCATTTCGGTGTCCCATGATGTCCAGTTCTGTTTTGGTTTCACTTTAGTCTAGAATGTATCAACACTTTTGGTGTCTGCGATGATGTGAACATCCTGTCAGTGAAAATAATATTCTCTCTTTCAAGTGGCTACAAGAATCAGTGTAACATAACTGAATGTACAAATCAGTTACTGAATGTCCAGTTTGTACATTTCAATAAGTTTTCAGGAAGAACATATCAGTCAATAAAATCCTTTTAATTTTCACATTTTGCTGGCACCTTATATGTATTGCACCACCTGTGTTTTCTCTCCTCTTGCAGTGTTTATTGTGGAAAATTCAAATAATTGCACAGAATATTTCAACCCAGCCAATATCATTTCTTAGAGTCAGGGACAGCATTTCCCAGTATTCTGCTCTCCTTCTCCAAAGTGAATTTACAATCTCTCCGTCACCTCCTATTTTGCTGAGTGTTCTAGAGGTCGTAAGTGCTGTGATGATAAATACAAGATACTTTTCCTTTTGATTTTTCTCCACAAATTATGCTTCATTTTTCATGTCTGGTTTCTTCTTTTCTGCTCACATGAAATACATTGCACTTGCGCCTTTGCTTGAATTCCATCTTGAACAAAGTCATTATTTGATCTGGTTCTTATCTGTTTTCATGTTTTCCTCCTGTTGTCAACCGATTATAGGATTTTACTGAGTAAAATTCTGTATTACATCAGCTTAAAGTTCTCAGCTTGGCTTACTCAGTGGGCCAAGGAGATCATTTGAGCTGATCCTTCTTGTAACCCAGTCCCGAGCAGGACTGTCTGGAGCTGTCATTGTTCCAGACTTTTGGGGCTGCTGTTCAGCTACAAAAGGAGACAAAGGATGACAATATCAGCTTCCAGTCCTTATTATTTCTCCCAGTATCCTCCTATATTTCTTGTTCCTAGAGAATTATCCTGGTAACTAACCCCTCATAACCAGCAATCTCAGAGACAAACGGCAAAAAGCATTTTTGGAGCTACAGGATTTTGTGGGTTCTGATGCAATCCCTGTTTCCCACCTGCGACCAGGAGCACTGGGAATTAAATTCTGTCTGGCAGAGCTCTTGTTTAAGGACCATGAAGTTTTGCATGAGTAAGAAATCAGAGGAATAACTGGATGTTCTGTGGGGTGACATCACACAGCACAGGTCTCTTACCCACCCCCCAGGATCTGAATTCCCACTAGTGGCGCTGGAATGTGTTAAGAATGTGCCTCCTGTTCTGAGCTTCATGCTCATGCTATGGCTGCCATCAGAGACAGATTAATTCCTATTATTTTACTTACAGATAACTATGTAAACTCACTGAACATGATGCAATAGATAAATAAGTAGTTCCAATCTATCCTTGTTTTTTTTTTTTGCCTAAACCTTTCCTGGGGTTAGTTTTTCCCTATTGTGTGAACACTGTTGTGATTTTCCCTCTTAATTCAAAGCCCAGTCTGCCTTTTTCCTTTGATGAGCAATACTTCAACATTTCTTAGAGCAAAACTGGTAGAGTTCAGAACTGAAGTCACTCTCCAGCAGCTGGAAGGTGGGGAACAGTGCCTGGAAGGGCCTCTGGTAATTATCAACTCTTCACTGTAATGAAGACACAATTAAAACTCCAATTTAATTGTCCTGTACCCTTCTTAGAGAAGACTAAAAGCTGTTTTTTTTAGAAGGCTCCTCATGCAAATTGAATATATCATTTTAAGCAATTCTGCCTCACTGAATAATCACATTAGAAAGCTTTATATAAAGTACATGTACCTCCCCATGCTCGTGGTCAGGAGACCAGCTATTACTTGCCTGACATGAGCTGCTCTCCAGACTTTGCCCTGCTGGGGTGGGATATGTTCAGGCAAATCAGTAGCTTGGCTGTAACATTGGAACTTCCCTCGCACTGCTTTATTCCCTCCTGGGTTTTTTCCACTATTTCACAGACAAAAGAGCTCAGCCACTCACTGAGCTCAGTAATCCTCCTGGTACCTCCTGGGCTAGAGGTCAGGCTTGATATTTGCCCAGTGGAAGGGGGGTGGTATTTTCTTCCAAACCAGTCTGACCTAAAGAGCTGTTGTGAAATCCCTGGCACAGCACCATGTTTCCATAGCGCTCCGACTGGCAGAGGATCCTGCTGGGAATGTTAACATCCCTGTGGCACAGAGCCCCTGCATGGCTTCTGACTGGGGCATTAGGGAAATTATACTGACATGAGCTGTGCCCCAGTGTTTGCAGGGTCAGGGCCTGTACCTCGAGCTGATCAGCTTCATGTTAGATTTATTTTTTTAGTGGCCTTTTAGTTCAGCAGAAAAACTGCAGCAAACAAACATTTCTGCTTCATAACTGTAGGTTTGCAGAGGGGCACAATGGGAGCAGAAGGAGTTCATGCTTGCTCTGCTCATGCAGTCTTAACTAAACAAAAGCAGGACTGTACAGGAGCTGCCCTTGGAGCTGGCTGAGACTTTTCTCAGGAAGAATTTAAAAGAGCCCATCTTTAATACTCCCAGAAGTTCTGGGGAGCAGTGCCAGCCATTGTCTGCCTTGGCTTTTGTGAAGTTTTCTAAACTCTGTGTACAGATACTCAGTGTGGCTGTTACATGTCTACCTTCTCTAAAAAGCCATCAGAAGTTTGTTTCTGGGTTTGTTTTCTTTTAACCCTTCTACTTCTCTAGTATTTAATGCTGTTGTAGCTTCAAGCAATTATTGCCTCAATTTTTTTGCCAAAAATATTCGATGGCATCACTGAGAGCTGCCATCCCTCACTCTGGGGCTTTGTTAACTCCTCTTTCCCCAAAATCTTTCCCAGTGATATCAGAGAATGGACAAAACCAGTATTTGTTTTAATTGTTGGTGATGCTTTAACAACTGGACAGGAGCTGTCTCATGGCACCTTGATTTAAATTGAGGAAATCTAGTGTTAATTGTGAAAACTTGATTATTATTAGACAATGTGACCTTTTGAAATGTGGGAATATCACTTCTTCCTATTCCATCTAGAAATCTGTGGTGGGATGAAAGAGAACTGGCACACTCAGAATAATCTTCAGTCTCTAGAAAAATACTGGGACTCTTTGCAAACACCCAGAAGGTAAAAGCCTGCAGAGAGTTGTTTTTCAATACAAATCACGTTAGTTCACATTAGTAAAGCTTTTCACATTATCACAGGTGAGATTCTTACAAGACAGGAAAATAAAAGTCCCATGATCTGCCAGCAAAGCTGGTTAAAAAGACACACTGAGAAGAGCTGTCAGGAACTGCTGACAAAAAGGCAGCATTTACCAGGAGTGTTCTCTTGGATCAGACACTGCAGTCACAAAGGAGGCATCCTTAGGAAACTGGGATTCCTTAGTGAAGCTCAGAGAAGTGCTCAGAACAGGTCAGACTTATCTCTAGTACAGCTTAGGGGTGGTTAATCCACGTTTGAGGCAGAGGAAGAGACTGAAGTTTCTCAGAATTTTCTTAATCAGTAGACCATTTGTTTTTTAAAGGTTGATGAATTAGCTTCCATCCAGTTATAGGCTGATGGGGGTGGGTTGTTAAATAAATAAAACAATTAAGTAAACAGTGTGGCCATTTTACAAAATCGCCATTTTGGAGTTTAGTTTGGAGTATTTTAATGAAGTTTAGGAACCACTGTATCACTTGCCTTAAAATATGTTTCTTGGAGAGGGATGAATATTTCATCTGTCTCAGCTTTGCATGCAACTCATGTCTTCCAGAGAGGCTGAGCAACAGTGAAGTGACAGTTCTCCCTCAGGTTCTACTGTAGCCATATTTTAATGAAATCAGAGATACTTAGTGATGTTTCCTATCTCCCTGCTCACTGATTGACCTAATTCTGAGATTCTGTGCAGTGAAAAGAATTTGCCGTACTTTTCACGTTTTAGACTATATTACTGTTACTTCTTGATTAGGCAAAGTTCTTGTTTGTGGCCCCCTTCTTTTGCCACCCAAAATAAGCAGAGGTATTAACTTCAGTGCTTCTGAAACAACAGATATGCAGAACTGACCAGGGGCCAATCCATTAAAGTATTTTTAACTTATTATTTTCTACCTTTGGTCTTCACTTGTGAGTGAATAACCAACTGATTTCTTCCAGCATGGGAAAGATATATAAGAAAATCTTACCATTTTCATTACAACATATTTGAGTTGAATAGTGCCATTTGCCACACGAGTTTCAAGCCAAAGAATGAAGGTACCCAACACCCAGAATCATTAAAAACTCCAGCACAAAACTTTGCAAACAATAAATGTTTAATTGCATTGTATAATGGATTTACAGGTGTTAAATAGATTAATTTACTGTATAATTTATCGCTCTTCCAGTTCCTTTAGCAACTCGTCAAAGTGAGTAATGTACCATTTTGCTTTCTCCTTTACTTGCTTTCTGGTTACATTTCCTCCAAATCCAATGAAACAGTCCTGGAAAAAAACACACAGAACAGGCACACTGGTTATTCCAGGCCCATAGAAGGAATGGAGCTTCTCAGCTATTGAGTTTCCTTTTAAGACTGGATTTTAAAAGTATGTCATTCCCCCTTCACCTCTTCCCCTGTTTTACTTTGCATGTTCACCTTTCAGATTTATTAACAAGGACTTCATTAACAATTAATTCTGCAGCACTTTGTTAATGGGAGTTTTGTTCCAATAGGAAAGTTGTCTCAGTGCCCTGTAGATTCAAGATTGTTCAGAACTGAGATTTTGCTGAAAATCTGATGTAAATGTGATGCAATTCTATTCAAGAACGAGTAAACATTGGAACATGCATGAGCATCCCACAATTATCCCTCTTCTGTTTATCTTACCTCTGTTTACCCCATTTGATAGATACCAAAAGCAAACATTAACCCTGTCTTCAATCATTAACCAGGAGCAATCATCATTTCTACATCTCAGAAAACCACCTGCAGTGAAAGTGCCGGGTTTAAAATTTCCACTGCCGCTTTTTTTGCCTGGAGCTGGGAAGCATTAAGCAAACACTGAGCTGCTTTGGTCACTCATATTTAATAGTGAGGGACCAGCTGTCCCTCAGCATGGGTGAGAAAGGATAAAGATGTTAAAGGGGAGATGGAATTAGGATCATTTATAAAAGTTGTCTTTCTGTTAATTCCTTTTATTATTTCACCCCGTCAGAGCTGATGTCTGCAAAGACTTCCTCACTGTGCAGTGAGATGAACCCTCTTGCTAGGTCATATCAGGTAAATGTGCACCAGATCTGTGCCAGACCTTCACACTGAGCACCTTTAATCAGTCCCTGGAGTCCTGTCAAGAATTCAAACCTCACTTTTCTTTTTTTTTTCCCCCAAAGGCATTTAGAAGTTCTGTGATACTTACACCAGGGGGGCAGGCTTCCATGTCTGTAGCTCCATCTCCAATCATAACTACTTTCTTGAAGTGGAACTGTTCTTTCAGGTGAGCAATAACCTTTCCTTTCCCCCCTGATTCAGCTGTTGGTTGTGTTTCATCGAATCCTGCGTATTCTCCTAGAACACGGTGGAAGGACAAGTTGGACATAGAGCACATTTTCTTTTAAATGAAGAGACATCTATGCCTATGGTCTGTACTTCAGAAAACAGCAGTCTGTAAAGCTCACAGTATCAGCATCCCCAAAAAATAAGTGGAAGGTAAGAGTGAAAACTGGGATTTTACCCAAGTCTTCGGTGGGAATATTTTCAAAGGGACATTTTCCAAATAGAAACCCTGTGTGAGCAGTGCTACAAATCCATTCCCAGTCCCTCTGGTTCAGTCATTCTGGTGTAAACATTGCATAAGCAGCATCCAGGATGATGTATAAACAGTGTAGGAAACACTGAGTAAGGAACAACCTCACTAACTAGAGTTGTGCTTGGTCACACCAGCTCTGCTCCAGAACCTCACACATACCCCAAAGTCACTGAAAGGGAAGTTGTGAGAGCAGGTCAGTGTAATGAACTCTTTTAACTTGAAGGAGCAAGAAAAAATTAAACTCTGCCTACAACATGTTTTACCTTTGGCACAGCTTGCCATTAAAAAGTCACTGCAGCTCTGTTTCGTACCTGGACAATGACCTGAACTTGGTTTTGATAAGATCTTGTAATTTTCCTGCTTGGAGTTAGCTGGATTGGTAACAACAACAGGTAGGCTGGGCAGTGTCTGCAGCCCAATATCTGACACCTGGAGCCTAAAAAGTGGCATTAATTATCAGAGAAAAGAGACTTTGAGGGAATCTCACCATTAAAGTAAAACTTCAACCTGTTGGCGAAGACGTTTGTTGTGGGAATGTTCAGCTGCAAGGCCACGTGTTCCACAATGCTCTGAAACCCCCCGGAGACCAAGAAGACCTGAACCCCCCGTTGGTGAAGTCTGCTCACCAGCTCCCTGAGAAGACAGAGCAGAAAGTTAAAATACAGCTTTCCTAAACAGCCCTGCCCATGCTCTGTGTTATTCCAGTTTAGTTTGGGTCTGTGCTGCTTTCCAGCTCCATCCATCTCTGCTGCCCAAAGCTTTTCCTCCTTTCCCTGGCAAGTTTGTGCACACAAAAGGAAGTGCTGGGCAAAACCCTCACATCTAGAGACAAACAGGTATTTCCTTGAAAACAAGCACTCCCTAGAAATGTTTTCTTTACACTTTCGTATTGGTCACATTAGTTCCCTTGAACAAACAAGAGCAGAGCCAGCTCAGATTTTTTTTCTGAAGTAAAACAATAGCAAGAGAATTAATCTGCAGAAAAAAGTAGGGAATGAGGGGGAGATAAAGCCACTGCTCCAGAATGCAAAAGTGGGATGAAAAGAGCAAAGTGCAAATGTTTTCTAGCTCAGAGTTGGTTCCCCAGACATTGGACATGGATGCCATCTTTAGAAGAAGGCACCAGCTACAGAAAAGGAATAAAAAAAGAAGTCTGTGGACCCAGTTAGTGTCAGAGGGACACTTGAAGGCAGTTAAAAGTTTTAGGGATTTGGCTCTGGAAGCAAGAAGATCAGCCTGCAGCAGTGCTGAGCAGTGGAAGTGGTAGCAGTAACAGCAGAAAGGCTGAAGACTGAAAAGTGAAGTGGAGGCTCAAAGCAGGCTAAACAGAAAAGGAGGAAGAAAGGGAAGGCCTGAAAAGGAGGAAGAAAAGGAAGGAATGAAAAGGAAAATCACATGATTCTAAACAAGGAAACAATGTTCTCTTTGTAGTTACATCTAGCCATGTCTTCTACAGAAAAAGCTGAGCATGTGCCTCATTTCAAGGAGAAAATACAAGCACAGAATCATCTAAAGCTCCTGTTATGTGCTAAAAATACTTTGGACTTGGAATTATGGCTGAATTTTGTAGTAAAGAATTTATTCTCAACTGTTTGAAACTATTTGAATCGGGGAAAAAAACCCAAACCTTTTCTGTTTATGTTGTTAAAGTTCATTCCAAACCTGAATATGAATGAATACACATATGTATGTGTATTTGCTAAATGAGTTTTGTAATACTTTTTAGGGACTTCAGGACAGAATGGATAGCTCTTAGCAATGAATCCCCTGAGTCAGAGGTATGGCTGCACAGAGGAGTGTAAGAGGTAATAGAGTTGTGGAATAAACCAGTCAGTAGTTCATACTGGGTATTAAATCTCCTTCCAGTTCCATCACCCATGAAATACCAGATGTGATTGGACAGATTATTTTGCATGCCCGTTTTATCCTCAAGCCAGGATTTGAGCTTGCCAGCCAAGGTGCCAGTTAATATTTATTTTCTTTTTACATGGGTGCTTAACCACTTGACATGGACTCAGCTCCTGATACCAGCTTTGTCCACAACCAGCATGGAGATGGAGCAGGAAGGCAATCCAGACCAGCTCTGTGTTCTTACAGCTTAAGTGATGGCGCAGGGTTTTGTTTATTTATGCCAAAATCAATTTCAAAATAAGTTGAAATTCTTTCTTACCTTATTCCTGGTGTGAGCTGAGGTGGGTTGTCAGATATTAATTTCTGCACTTGTTCGTAGGAGGGACGTATGAGACCGAGTCGTGCTGTTAAAGCTGCTTTGAATGTCACGGTGCCACCCATGGCCCTGCGGGTCCTAAATTGGGATCCCAAGAAACCAAATCAGTGACACTTAACAAGTTGAGGCTTCTCCCAAGAAGATTTAGTTAACAAAGGGTGATGAGGAAACACATAAGTGATTATAGTTGTAGGTTATACTGAACCTGTGTGGTAAAGGAGGAGGTTGGTACATTGAAAAGGTTGGTAGCATGCACTGGTAGGAGATCTCCATGGATTGGAAAACCAGTGAGGCAAAGGAAAACAAATTCATTCTCTCTCTGAGTGGCATGAGCCACTGGGACCAGTGTTCCTGACCTGCACCTCAGGTGCCCTTCTCTGAACTTAACTTTTGCCACAATCTTCAGTGGAAACATCAGCCTCAGAGAAGGGTTGGGAGAGTTGTCCTCTCTCCTCCATCTCATAATAAGGTTTGCTACTTCATAATAAGATTTGCTAGTGCTTAGCCAAGTTCAATGAAGAGGGCTGACCTTAGTCAATCAAAATTTACATTACAGAATTTATATCAGTATATAAACTGATATATATGTAGAATGTATATCAGTTTTGTTGGGGGCTTCACAATTCCACTTCACTACGCACTAATTCCACTTATTATTCCCAAAATCCTTTTTAAACTGTAATAATCTATGACAGAGTCCAGCAAATCCCTACTGTAAATTCTCTGTCGCAGATTAACCTTGTCCATGCTTATATTTTATGAGTTTCCATGGGCCAAACCCCAACCATACTCACATCTCCGCGACGGCGTCGCCGACGCCGCAGAACTTGGCGAGCTCGTCGATCCCCTCCTCCCTGATGACCGTGCTGTCCACGTCGAAGCACACGGCGTCGGCGCTGCGGAAGATCTCCTTCATCTCCATGAGGGACGCCATTATTTTGGGAGCCTTCTTACTGTGAGGGGACAAGATGAAGTCTTTCTCAGAGAGACAGTACTGCACTGTTTCCTGAGCCATTGGTGCTGCTCTCCTGGTCCGTGCGAGAAGGGACGAGCACAGCCTGGTCGCCAGCTTTTATCGCAGGGGGAGCGGTGGCGGGGGTCTGGCTCAGCTGCTGATTTGCTCCCTGCTGTTGCTGCCTGCTGATGGTCAACTTGCATTACAGGTGGGCCGTGGAGCCTTGGGCAGCTGCTGATTTGCTCTCTGCTGGCTCGGCCCCTTGATGCTCCCTTGGGGTTCAAGGTTGTGATACTTGGCATCTGCTGAACCACCAGGCTGCCAGCGGCTCTGTGGGACTTGCAGTTCTCTGTTTCATCTTGCCCCCGCCACTCAGAGGGCTCTTGATTTCTCACCTGACCCATCCGTGTCAGATTAGTTGCTCCAGGACACCCAGCCCTCAAGGATTTGTTTAATTGTGGTAGACATAGCTACCCTAAATCTATCAGTGAGTGGTTGTCCCTAAAACATGAAGGTTTAGATCCTTTTCTATGTCCTGATTAATACAAACTAAATATTTTCATCATCTATGAATGCATAAAAGATTGGGACATTAGCATTGGGGATTAGTCTTATAAAATCCATTAAAGTCTTGGGCTTTGAGAACTTCACTCAACCCATTAAGACATCACATTTTCCATAACAATGCCCTGATAAAAGTTTGTTTTCTTCCCTTTTATATCTGTCCACCTAAATATGTCGAGCACTTCTGCAGATCAGGAGCTCGAGGAGTTACATATCTTCTTACTCTTCCCTACTCATCTTGTGCTTCATCCTTTTGTAATTAATTCACTGTGGGCTTTACTATTTACTAATCTGTACATTTAGACACAAACAACAACTTCCTATCTATCTCACTTCCCAGCTTTTTGTAAAAGGTTTTGTTTGCTTCTTCCTTCTAATCTCTTAGACATCTGTCAGGACATGTCTTGTATAATTGATCTGGGTAGCAGGTTCTCTCTTTTTCTGGGATGGGGAAAAACACCATCAAACAGCACATTCTAAAGAATTATGGATGTCTTTACATACCTTCATCTCTCACTAAGGTAATTTAACGTTCTATGTATCATGTGAATTTTGAAGTTGAGAGGTTTTATATACACAAATTCCCATTTATTTTTTGCCCTTTTTTTACAAACTTTGCACCTCCAGACACAAAAGACACCCAGTGAAGATGGAGAAGATCATCACTATGTGTCTTGCCGTGGAAAAGTACAGGACCTGACAGGCACCGATGTCCCTCACTGCCAGACAGGAGCAATCCAGGGATCACACATGATGGTAAGCACCAGTGCTGTCTCCTGAGGTGACTTTATGTGCTCACCACGAGTTCACAGCTAAATAGTTAATGCTTAAAGCAGGAACAGGAACCTTTGGGTTTATTTCCGTGAGAAGTAACCACGTGGCAAATATTGGGATACAAAAGCCTTTATGAAAAATTGCCATAATCACTAAAAATTTGTAGAACACACACACACCCCTTTTATCTGTTCCTGTGTATCGAATAGAAGAGAATACTTCAGTCCTTTGTTGAAAGGTGAAAGCTTATATAAATAAAGTCACCCAGTCTAAGAGGTGAAACCTCTTGTGAACAGCCAAGAGCTGTGTTTGTAAGAGAGGATCTGTTTGACAAACAGGTAGATGTGAAGTAGCAAGAAACAGAGAGAGCAAGTGATATGAAAGGCAAAGGCAGCCATGAAACAGAACTTTCTGTGAGGCCTATTCTGCTGTCCTTGAGTGTTTTGCTGTGAACACACCTCTGTAGAAACCCAAGTGGGTTCATGGCATTTGCACAAGGCCAAGAAGGTGACACAGTAGCTTCTTCAGTGCTCACCTGCATCCCAGGTGTGAGTGAGAACGGCAGAGCAGGTACCACCCAGCCCACACTGCCCTCCTGTGCACTTGGGTGAGGTGTGGGAAGGTAGGACAGAGCCTGGGCTCAACCTCCCCAGGGTGCCAGAGAGCAACGGGGAGTGGGGGCACAACAAAGAGGAGATATTCCAGACAAGGGCTTTTACAGACCATCCCTGGGAAAGAGAGACACGGACTGAACTGCAGTTTGGCAGGTCTCTGCTGTTGGTGCATGGACACACTGTAGAACTCTGCTCTAGCCTTAGAATCATGACTAAAGAATTATTTCCTGCAGACCACATAATTTTTTTTTAATCTTTTCTATAAAAACTGCACTGGACATATAAGAAATACAGTCATATGCCATCAGCACAGCACATAAAAGAACCCTCTCTCTCTCTTTAGTGGCCACTTCCCTCTGACAGAGACCAGTCCTGAGGTCAGACTTGGCAGTGGATGAACAGGTGACACGTGAATTCCATGTTTACTTTGCATTAGCCTTGACTTGACATCGGCTCCAGAGCACTTTGTTTGTGGTTGCAGTGAAATATTGTGATTTTCCAAGCAGCAAGGCTTTGATTTTAGGTCAGGCATCGCTATGGCGTGACATGGGCGTCACGGTGTTCCAGCACTGATCCCTTATTATGCAAAGCCATCCTGTTGCCTCATGCTCACCTGGGGCTGCACTGCAACTCTGCCACATCGTGATGCAATGTCACCCTGTGAGGACACTGCACTGTGACGTGGTTTCTTGGTGAGAACCTGGGATATATCTCTAGATATATGTCTTCAAAATTTTAACTTCTCTCAAGAAAACGTTGCCGTAAACACACATTGGGAGCGGGAAGGAAGAGACATTAACTTTTCCTTCTCTCTGATATCCACATTTCCCACAATCCTTTCCCTTCTGGATGTTCCTCACAATATGAGACCAATGCTGTGATGGACTTTGCACTTTGATGGACAAATAAAGCAGTTAGAGGAAGAATTATGGTTACCACCTGTGGAGCCATGGTTGGAATTAACCCTGTCCTCTCTTGGTTGGAATTAACCCTGTCCTCTCTTTATTCCATGCAATAATAACTCTTCCAAAATAGTTTCAGAATGTGGTTTCTATTGCCTAAAAATGACAAGCTGGAAGGGAAGAACTGGGGTTTGAAATGCAGAAACCACCAGTAGTTCATCAGGGCAAAAAGAATTGAAGCTGTGCAAAGCCTTTCTAAGGACAAATCTCTAAAAAATCTCTGTGTAAGGGAATACCAATGTTTTATTCCAGACTGGTACAGGCCTCTGCAGTTGGCAGAGATTAATTACTTTGAAATACAGGGCATCTGATTGCTTAAGTCTGTCAATACTTTATTGAGACAGTAAGAAAAAAGAAATTCCCACAATGAGTTCTGTCTCCATATGAAAAACACGGGTAGAGAATTTCTGATCTCCCTGCCACTGAATTTCAGATGGGTAATTTATTCCTAGCCTGTTATTTGCATGCTGGTAAAGCATCCAAGCAGCAAACATTTCAACAGGTCTCATAAAATATTGAGGGGGAAAGTTGGAAACAAGAATATGGGGACGAGAAGAAACAATTGGCAAAGAACTGACTAGAGAAGACATAAGAGCAACAGAGGGAGGGAGGTTGGGTGAAACTTGAGATAAAGATGGAGAAAAAGGAATTCACAGGGGGAAAGCAGAATTCCCATGAGATCTCCTTGCCTCCAGACTATGAAGTACTGGGAAAAAAAGTAAAAAAGGCATTTTCACAAGAAATAATTCTCTTTCGTAATAGACAGGGAGGAGTCACAGAAGCAAACATGGGAATTATGCAAGACCACATGTCAAAGGAAAACAACTGAAATCCTCTCTGTTTGCTGTCCCTTCAAAGAAGGGCACTTGCCTCACTGAGAAAAACTGAGACATCCTCAGTACCTACATGTAATGTAAATGGAAGGAGAAAGTGGTGCTCAGAACTGCAGGTGTTTGGGGCTGGAATATTTCAATGAGATCTTGACAAGATCTCAAAATCCTCGTTGTGACTAAACCTCACTTGTTATCATCTCAGCTTTCAGAAGTGCTGCCACGCTGCTACCTTGCATTTTGTTCACAGTTATTGCTGTGAAAGAATAAAGATTCAGTGAATCTTAATGAAATATTACCCAGCACTCAGGAATATCCTTGTTTGCAAACAATTCCTGGTGTTTCTGATCCACTTTCCCCGTTTAACATGGGAAATGTTAACATGCAGTGCCATCAACAGAATTTCAACCACATTAAACTGTTTCTGTTGCATTGAAGGGAAACTGCAACTTAGAATAAGGGATTTGGAGAAAATAGTTCTTGAAACTTTTTTGGGGACCTTTTCTGACTACAGGAGTGGTTCTGCTTCTAAGAACATTCCCAAGAGTGTTTCCATTGTATTAGTTTAAACAAACCACTTAATCCTCGTTGTTTCTAGTCTTGTGTCTGTAAAATAGGAATAATATAATGACAGCTTTTCTGTGCTGAGGTGATTCTCAGAATTAACAACATGCTTTGAAAGCTTTAGAGAAAAAGTGATACATTTAAGCAGATTAGTTTTATTTAAGCGAATCATGGCTGTTATATCCCTGCAAGTTTTAAAAGTTCAACCCATCCATCCATAACTGTGAGTTGCAGTGGTTTTCAGGGTGAGAATAGAAAGATTCAGTCCTTAACCTGCTGTTTTCTGTTCAGTTTGTAAAGGCAGTGATACAAACCTGTGTGCAATCCAAGAGATGTGCTGTTTGTAGCTGTGCACTATTATCTGAACAGCAGTGCCTCACAGTGAACTCACTGAAGCACCTTGTGAAAAGTAGTTGAAAAGGGGCAGCAGGAACCTGATGGATGTTGACAGACACCTCCCAGCTCTCCAATCCCCTCTCGCCTGTCCTGACAAAATGATGGTGCTCCCACCCTGCACGATTGCATCATTCATTCATGCTGCTGTTATAAAACAGGCACCACGCTGCTGCCGTGCCTCGCGGGGCACTGCCCCGGCACAGGATACCCTTCGTTTCCTATGCCAGAAAAAATACAGTGTTACAGAGCTGAGAACCAAACGAACTGAGAGAAAAGACCCCAGTGACTTACAGTATTGAACTGGCCGTGGCTGCCGCTGCTGCTGCTGCAAACAAACCTCTTGGCTTGCACAGGACAAGAAGGGGTCAGCTGAGACCTTCAGTCGCACAAACACTCGGCACGGGCTGCGCTGGACGGGAGCCGCATTTTGTAAATCACGCTCCGATAACGTGCTGAGTAAGCCAGCCCGGGTGTTTTGTTTGAAATGGTTGCACACATGTAACCAGAGAAGTCCAGCTGTTCGCTGACAGGGAAGCGAGGAGAGGTGTAACCTTCCTACGTCGGGGGAGGAGCCGCCGGGCCCGGCTTGGGTAGGCACGGCTTGGCCAGACCCCAGCACGATGGGGAGCTCGCTCACCCCTCATCCTGTGCCATGGGCGTGGACAACCAGAGGGGTCTGAGCACAGGGATGAGCCCGAGGAGCGGCTCCGACAGGCAGCAGTCAGGAATTACTCTTGGCATGAAATCAGAGGCAAAGCAGGGACACTGTTCCCTTTGGCTGAGGGAGAGATGAAAGGGGTTGGGAGCTGATTCAATATTGCCTTTTGGCTTAAGCATCACCGTGCAAAGTTCCACAAATCAAATCAAAACTCATCAAAAGCTACGGAGCAAAATAAAAACTTCGGCGTGTAACAAGGCTCTGTTTTGTGTCCCCAAATGCAGTGTTGTCAAAAGCAATGGGAAAACTGCAGAACCTGCCTGTGCTCGTGTTTGGGATCCCACAGAAGAGCTTCCCTCTGACACTGCTGTGGGTATTGGTGAGGAAACAGGAGAGTGCCAACCCAGAAGCTGTTCAAGGTCAAAAAAAGCTGAATTTAGCTGATTTAGCTACTTTTGTTCACTTGTGATAAGAGTCCTGTGACTGCTGCCCATCTTGACAGACTGTTCTGCACCACTGGATGCACCAGTCACATTCTATGCCTGACCTCATTTGCCATCTGGGCAGTATTGCCCCTCCAAACTACACGTACTAATTAAAATCAATCACCTTGTGTGCCTCTCCTCACATGTTTTCCTTTATATTTCTTTCAGAAGTTCTCAGTACACGACCATTTGGGGACAGGAGCATCTGTCAGTAACTTCTGGTGTCAGGAAAAAATGGGACCAAGCCCCTTTGCTGCAAAATTCACCAGTGACAGGGATCACCCTTCAGTCTGGTCCTGTTTGTCAGCTTTATCGTGGCAGGACAGTATGTTGTTTAAAGCAGATTTAGAAATCATTTCTGTGAATGAGGTTAAAGGAAAACAGATCTTGATAAAGATGAAAGGAAATGGCTTTTACTGAGAATCTCAGAGGGGTTTTTGGCCAAGATAAGCAGTGCATGGCTTGACTAAGAGAATTGCTGCTGAATATTTCATGAAGGATATTCCCTTTATTTGGATTAGTTTAACAGACGTGTTGGTTTTAATTCAGTTAAATATTTTGATTCTAATCTGGTGTAATCCATTGAATTCAAAGGACAATTTGAATCTAATAAGCATTTGCCCTGTGTTTTTACTACACATTAAAACCAAATGAACAGAACAATTCAACAACTACAGCTAAGACTGAAAAAGGAAGAAAAGCTTGTCCTGATGGCTGAAAAATGCTGCAAAATGGGCATTTAATGTGAAAATGCTCATGAGAAATAGCTATTCTCAGGCATGTGATCCAGCAAAGAAACACAGAGAGCTCTGCTTGGAAGCTTTAAGAGGATGTTCAGGAGTGAAAAGCACAGGTTATGGATGTGTGACTGCTGATACAACCATTGTACATGACTACAGAACCTCTTCAGTCGTACAAAAAAGCATAGACCACTTGCATAAAGGATTAGAATGTCTTTGAAAACACCTTTTTTTTCCCCCCATTAGAAAACATCTAAAATTCCAACTAAATTTTTCCTGCAGTAATAATTCCCCTCACAAACCTGAACCTGCCTGGGGAATGGCCACATCCCTGTCAGCAGCCAGCCCCACATGGCACAAGTGCTTAGGGTGGATAATTCCTGCCTTTCCACAGGCATCAGCAAGGAAAACATAAAATATAACAAGCCTGCTAGTATGGGTTTGACAAGGCTGCCCTCTGCTGAGAACAGCCCTGAGAGGAACAGGCAGAAAAATGACAAACCAGAGAAGCAAGAACAGCAAAATATTTATGTGTTAACTGGGGGCTACAGAATCAAGAGCAGAGCTGGGGATCCAGGTGTTTTACCTGGACATTGCATCCATGCACCTCAGATATTCCCACTTCACCCTCTCAGGGCTGGGTTGGATGTTTTGTTTTGTTATGGTTTCAGCAGGCCAGCAGCATCCCAACAAAGTGAAGACAAAACTTCAACAGAGTTCCAGAGCCAATAACGGAATGCCAAGTGTGATTTCCTGCATTTTGCAATGTTTAATGTTTATTTCTAATGATTACAACAACAGAAGAGAAAGCCCAGCCGCTCTACTAGAGTCAGCATTAAAGTATTTCACAAGACATGCGCACTGCTCAGCTGAACAAAAGGGATCCAAACCTGTGTTGAATTATGTTCAAACACCAACTCCACCTAAACCTTTTTAAAACCAGCACTCCAAGGATATGAGCAGCTCCAGGGATATTAGTCCCTTCCAGAGCTGCCAAGTCAGATGGACAGGCCACGCATGGGAGTCCTCCTTTGCCTGGAAACTGAGATCCTCACCCAAAGCAGGTGCCACAGCCAACAGCCAAACCCAGCGAGGCTGCCCTGACACTTGACACTGCTTCCATCAAGCTCCCCCAAAACTCCTGCGCAACAAAACTGGGCCCAGCAGCAGGCTCAGACTTTATTCCTGGAAGTGGCATGAAAACATGTTTGGCTCATTGCATCACTGCCTGGTGGGTTGCCAAGGCCCAGTGTCCAGGGCTGCATCCAGAGCTCCCTGCTGAAAAAAGTGGGATGGAGTGGGGGAGATTTCATAGAATGACAGAATGGTTTAGGTTGGAAGGGACCTTAAAGACTATCCAGTTCCAACCTCCTGCCCTGGGCAGGGACACCTCCCACTATCCAGGTTGCTCCAAGCCCTGCCCAACCTGGCCTTGGACACTTCCAGGTATGGAGCAGCCACAGCTTCTCTGGACAGCGTCACGCCTGGTGGGTGAGAGCTGGGGAAGGGTCTCTGTCTTCTCCATACCAAATACTGACAAAATCCTGGCCTGGGGGCCAGTTGTCCCTGTTTGATGTGGTTCAGCACCCGCTGGAGCAGCTGGAACACCGGGAACCACCTGGATGTCCCTGGCACTCTGCAGCCAGGACAGGATTATTCTGGGGCTGGGCATCTTCTTTATGCAATACTTGAAATCACAAGAGAGTTGTGTCACATCTGATGTTGGCAGGTGCTCTGAGGGGTGTTTGGGGGTACAAGCCCAGAAGGGGCAATGTGGGCTCCAAACCTGGTTCAATCTGTACCCACAGGGATGTGAGGAACCATGGCAGGAGCTTCTTCTCAAGCTCCTCCCCAGGGAAACTCAATTGTGCTCCATTTCATAGCCCAAAATCACAAATATTTCAGTGTCTCAAGGTGTGAGCCCTGACAGGCCACGTAGGGTAAACCCTTCAGCACCCATCAAGGTTGCCTTGACAGTATTTCTGTTTTTCTTCCGCAGGGAAACCTCTGGTGGCCTTGGGAAGGATCATCCCCATCCTTGGAACCCCTGTGAGGGGTTCAGGCCAGAAATGCCCTGGGTACAGGGGTTGTGCTGGGGCCTGTACAGGCTCTGGTGCCCCACACAGCAGCTTCTGTGTTATGAGAAGACGAGTTTTAATCAACCTCAACCCTGCATTTTAACCATTCTGATTATTAATCCGGTCTGCTTAACTATTAATTCCACCGGTCTAATGTTAAATCGCCGGGTTCAATTATTTATTCCCACAGCTCTGCGAGGCTGCTGAGGGCGTCTGTGACATGAGAGGGCGGGTTAAGAACCGAATGACCCAGACCTTTCAGACACCCTGACACAGTGACCGCCGGCCCGCTCCCCCCTCATGGCCCCGTCTCCTCAGCGGCGGCGCGGGGGCGGGGCCAGGCGGAGCGACAGCCGCCACAGCCAATAGGAACGCGGCAGGCGCTCCGGGGAGCCAATGAGCACCGCGCCTGCGCCCATTCCGCCCCGCGCCCTCTCGCAGCGGGCGGAGCGACAGGCACCGCAGCCAATAGAAACGCGCCTGGTGCGGCGAAGGGCCAATGAGCTCGTCCGGAGAGTTCTAGAAGGGGCGGGGTTTGCCCTGCCCGCCCCGCCCCGCCCCGCCCGCGCGGCGCAGAGCGGAGCGGGGAACATGGCGGTGAAGGCGCTCAACCCCAAGGCAGAGGTGGCCCGCGCCCAGGCCGCGCTGGCCGTGAATATCAGCGCGGCCCGAGGGCTGCAGGACGTGCTGAGGACCAACCTGGGCCCCAAGGGCACCATGAAGATGTGAGGGAGCCCTCCTGCCGCGGGCGGGGTTGAGGATGGGGGGGCGGGGGTCCCACGGGCTGAGGGGAGGCGTGAGGGGAGAGGCGAGGGAAGCGAGGGAGGGCCGAGACGTGCGGAGGGGAACAAAGAGATGGATGAGTGGATGGATGGATGGGGGGATGGATGGATGAATGGATGGGTGGATGGATGGGTGGGGCGGGAGCCGTGCGGGCCCTTGGCCGCGCACGTGTGTCGGGGCCGAGGCGCCGCTCACCCGCCCGGGTCCCTCACGCAGGCTCGTGTCGGGCTCCGGAGACATCAAGCTGACCAAAGATGGCAACGTGCTGCTGCAGGAAATGGTGAGCTGCTGCTGAGCCTCGCCGGGGAGGGGATTTAGGGAGACAGGAGCCTGCTGGTAGTGCCAGTGAGCGCCTGTGGCTGAGGAGGGACCACATCCACCACTGTGGTGTTTGCCCCTGTGCACTGAGAGCAAAATGTCCCTTGGGAGGAAGGGAAAGAACTAAAATGAGTTCTTTCATGCTAGAGGTAGTACTGTAAGGAAAACAATGATAAAAAGCTAAACGGCACCATAAATAGTCCCATTGGGTTTTATCTCACTGTAGTACAGTTACTAAGCACCGAGCTTTTCAAATGTGGATACTGTTGTAGGTTTGTGGGCTTCTAATCTGTTAAAATACCCTTCAGTCAGCCTCTGGTGATGCCAAGTGATGTGTGTGTGCCTTACATCAAAAGACAGACTTCTCTAAGTGAACTGAAGTCGTGTGGTGGCTGTGGAGAGTGGACAGACAGGCACGGTGCTCACGGCTCAAACACCAAATGTGCTGCTCAGCAGAGGAACTGCAAAGAGACAAACTCATTGAACGTTCTTTGGTTTCATAATAAGGAGTAAAATAACCAACTAAAGAAGTAGCAAGTTAGTAGCAAGTGCATACCAGACAAATTGGGGTATGTACAGCACTGATGATGCAGAGATTGCTAAATTGGCTCTAAACATGGTGGATTTAGTGCCAGCAGCAGCTTGGATGTGATGGTGGTGCATCCTTTCTCTGTCAGGCTCACAGTGAGCTGAGGACTAGTTTGGCTCTGAGCACTCAATGTTTTGTGTATAGATGCATAATCTAAAGGGGGGAATAGTGTTACAAGGGTAAATTCCATCAACTTACAACTGTTGTTGTTAAATGATGTTATTAGTTGAAACATGTTGAATTGACATAAACCATTAAAACATCACCAAGTCCTTAAATACTTTCTTTAGCTGATCTCAGATTGTTGCTTTGTGTACCAGTGCAGTGAGACTTCCTGCTCAGCTTCTTATTTTTGTCTAGCAAATCCAACACCCCACGGCCTCCTTGATAGCAAAAGTAGCAACAGCACAAGATGACATCACCGGAGATGGCACCACCTCAAATGTCCTGATCATTGGGGAGCTCCTAAAGCAGGCAGATCTCTATATTTCTGAGGTGTGTACGCAGTGTTTCTGTTGTAGGTGGGCGAGTTAAAAGCTTCACTGAGACCCTGCAGCTTGTTTTGTTTAATGTTTAATACAAATGAAACATAAATGTATATTTCTGCTTAAAAAGAATGCATCACAAGTTGTAAAAAGGGAAAAAGCTGGAGAGGATGACTTAAGACATTCAAAATCAAATCCACTTATTGTGGATATTGTAACTTTTAATAAGGTTTTGTCTGATACCTTCTGTTACTTTGTTTTACCTGTGTTAAAACACTTCTTGGTGTTAAAATGGAGATCCTCCCTGAGGGCAGATCTTTTGAGTATTGTAAGTTATGAGTAGACATTCATATTGCACAGTGAACACCCAAGTGTGCTTTGTAGTTCCCTTGGTTTCAGTTCTGTGCTAGAATAATCTGTACTTTTCCTCTGCATTGAAAGGATTTGCATTCCTTTTATATGTATTCAGAAGGACAGAACACCTTGTCTTTGCAGCATGCATATTCCCTACGTTTTACATTGCGTGGAATATTGAAACCACAGGCTCTATTTCTGTAAAAGTACCATTTTGTCTTCAGTTGTCTAATGATTTCTCTTCCCTTGCATTAGGGTTTGCACCCTAGAATAGTAGCAGAAGGATTTGAGATTGCAAAGGAGAAAGCACTTGAAGTTTTGGAGCAGGTCAAAGTGACCAAGGAGATGGACAGGGAGACCCTCATAGATGTTGCCAGAACATCCCTCCGTACTAAAGTTCATGCTGAGCTTGCTGACATCCTGACAGAGGTGAGTGCTCAGGTCTCCTCTGCCTCTTTGTGTGAACAGCTCCAGGGATGTTAAAGTGCTGGGATTGTTACCATTTCACCCCCCTTCTGTTCCAGGCTGTCGTAGATTCTGTTTTGACAGTCAGAAAACCAGATGAACCCATTGACCTCTACATGGTGGAAATCATGGAGATGAAGCACAAATCAGAGACTGACACAACGTGAGTCAGGAGTATCCGGGAGCTTCCCTGAGGTTTGAGTGGTCTGTGGGGTCTTGGTTTCTTTTTAAGAGAACTCAGGCTACTGCTGGAAAAATTACTAGGGAAGGGCTGAAAGAAAGGCAGAAATAGAAATTTTAGCCATAAATACTTTGGCAGCAGAAGTTTGTCAGTCACTGAACTTCATTCCCTGATAAAATTTTTGAATAGCAAAGAGCAACACTGGCTTAAGCTTTTACACAACATAAAGACTTTTTCCCTTAGTAATCGTGTCTGTGGCTTGGTTATTCTTTAGATTTTTATCTGTTAAATACAAAATAGCATTTGATAAATGGAAACTGGATTGTGGTAATCTAGGTGGATATTCCATAGGCTTTGTATTTACCTCAGTGGCATGGCTGAATTCTGCACTAGCTTTCCTCAGTAGCTAATGCAGTCAGACACCATGCCAGAGCAAATTCCTTTTTCACTTTGCTTGGTGTGCTTTTCATATGGGAATGGGCATGCCCTTGGAAGGGGAATACATAATCCTTGTTTACTCCCAACACAACTTCGTGTTGGACCAGTTTCTCTGGCAGTTCTCTGACTAGCCTGCACTTCCATGGAATTCATATCTTCCTATGCATCCATTGACACACAAAATGGTTTTTAATCTTCCAGGCTGATCAGGGGGCTGGTTCTGGATCATGGTGCTCGGCATCCTGACATGAGGAAAAGGGTGGAAGATGCTTATATTCTTACCTGCAATGTGTCTCTGGAGTATGAGAAAACGTAAGTACACAGCAGCGAGGTGAGGAGCAGAAAGTGCTCATGTCTTAAGGACTCTTCATTAACTTGTGCTTAAATCCCAACCAAAAGGACTGCACAGGTGTGGAAGGTGAAAGGGAAGAGGTGATGCCCCTTCTGCAGCCCTTTTGGAAAGGGAAAGCTAGTGGATGAAATAATGTCTGTGAGAGGCTGAGCTTTGTAGTGGTTTTTATTTTGTTGTTTCATTGAGGAAAGGCTGAAAGTCTTTCCTTTCTTGGGCATAATTTGGTATTCTATAGCAAACATAAAAATACACCTCAGAGTTCTCTTAGTTTCAAGTATCTGCCTTATTTCTTGTAGTGGAAAAGCTCTGAACTAGAGAGCAGGAAGAGCAGTTTGGGTTGAGGGGGGTCTTGTTTGTTATTATTTGATTTCTTTAGAATGTTGCTGAAAAGATAAGCCCTCATGCTTGTTTCTACAGCAGAAAGGATAGTTTGCTTACTACTTTAGTGGTTTGTTTTTTCTCCTTCAGAGAGGTGAGCTCTGGATTCTTCTATAAAAGTGCTGAAGAGAGGGAGAAGTTGGTGAAAGCAGAACGCAAGTTCATTGAAGACAGAGTGAACAAAATCATAGACTTGAAAAGAAAAGTCTGTGGCGATTCAGATAAAGGATTTGTTGTGATCAACCAGAAGGTGAGATGAAGGGTGTAACTAAAAATTGATTTCTTGGCCACCATGTGCTGTTTGACTCACTTGGTACAGAAATAGCTGAATTTAGGCTGGTACTTCTGAATTTGTTTGTACAGTTCCTACTTGAGATACTCTGTAAGCCCTGAGGAAGAAATTACTCGTTAGTGTCAGACTGAGAGAGGGTGTTTTTAGCTTTTTCTTTATCCTGATGGTCACTTCCTTCATTTCCAGGGAATCGACCCATTTTCCTTGGATGCACTTGCAAAAGAAGGAATCGTTGCTTTGCGGAGAGCTAAAAGGAGGAACATGGAAAGGTCAGTTCCTGGGGAGAGGAGAGGGTAAAATAACCTGCTCTTCCAAACTGGGACAGTGAGTCAAGTCTGGCTTAAATCCACCTTCAAGAACTCGAACTAAAAAGTCCCCTTCAATCTATCCAGCTCCTCCTGGTGTAACTCAGGGTAGTTTGTACACACTGTAGAAAGGTCAGTTCAGCACACTGAGGGATGGGGGAATTTGAGCTCTCAGTATGCTTCAAATGCAAAAGAGACTTAATTCTACAAACTTATTTTTGTGAAGAGCTCTTTGATGAACAGAAGCAAACTGTTCCAGGCCCAGGAAGTGTGTTGTGCATGCTAAAATCCTGCCCTTATGTTAGTGACTTCAGGTTTTACTGACCATAAAGCAAGTGCTGAGCTGTGTGTGTTCTGTGCCAGGCTGACCCTGGCGTGTGGTGGCACTGCCATGAACTCCGTGGAGGATCTCACTCCTGACTGTCTGGGACACGCAGGGCTTGTCTATGAGTACACCCTGGTGAGTACAACCAAGAGCTGTGCTGGGGTATTGAATTAAAGGCTGGTGGCATTTCACATCCCTGGGTGTTTGCTCTTGTCATAGTGTATTTTCTTGGTGTTGTCTGTAAAACTGAGAAAAGAAAAAAAAAGATCCTGCTGGTTCTCATCACTTCTCAAAGTGCTCTTAGTGCAGAACTGAACCTGAACACGTCCAGTTTTTTTATTCAGTGTACAAATGGATAAAGCAAGTGCCTGACAGGGATACCCAACCCTGTTTCTCGCAGGGTGAAGAGAAATACACCTTCATTGAGAAGTGTGAGAACCCGCGCTCCGTGACCCTGCTGATCAGGGGCCCGAACAAGCACACGCTCACCCAGATCAAGGACGCCGTGAGGGACGGGCTGCGCGCCGTGAAAAACGCCATCGAGGACGGTGAGTCTGCTCTGGTAGGGGTGTGAAGAATCTCCTGTGGAATCTCCCTGCAGAATTAGGGAATTCTGTATCACCCTCCTTGGTACCGCTGCAGTCAGAGCCCAAACCACGTGTCACAGCTCTGCCACTTTGTAGTTTACAAGTTACAGTTACGGCTCTGCCACCTTGTAGTTTACAAGTCGTTTACAACTGTGTAATTACTCACCTGCTCAGGTACGAGCTGTCTTTTTAAGAATGAAGAGATCAAACTGCACTGAAAATGAACTGTTTGAATGGGAATAGGTGCTTGCTTTGGTTTGATATCAAGCTTTCCCTTGCAGGGTGTGTGGTTCCAGGAGCAGGGGCACTGGAGGTGGCAGTAGCTAATGCTCTTGTTAAGCATAAACCCAGCGTGAAAGGAAGAGCCCAGCTTGGAGTTCAGGCTTTTGCTGATGCTCTGCTCATCATTCCTAAGGTAAAGAAGTTCCTGAATAAAGTGACATTAAAGCACATGCAGACCCATTGCTTTTTCTGCTGGAGGGCTCTTTAATTAACAACATGAAGTGACGAGTCTGTTCTGTCCCAGGTTCTCGCTCAGAACTCCGGGTACGATCCCCAGGAGACCTTAGTGAAGGTTCAGACAGAGCACGTGGAATCAGGGCAGCTCACTGGGGTGGATCTGAACACTGGTAAGGACTTCCTGAATAATGGGGTGATGCTCTAGTAAAGAACCTGTCTTGGCTCAGCTCTGAAGAACAAAGTTGCTCTGAATGCAGAAAATTTTACCCATTTCCATAAAAAGCTACACAAAAGCCTTGGCGGGTGTCCTGTTGCTGCAGCTGGATGTGTTGTACTGCAGTGCATTCTGATTTAAGGGTTTTTAGTGAAGATAAAACACGGGGTAACACTGTGTTGGAGGTACTGAGTGATACCAGATGTCAGCAGAAAGTCTCACTTTGTTGTGTGAACTGTATTTAAAGACTGTTTCGCTTCTGTTGTAGGGGAGCCAATGGTGGCTGCAGCAGCTGGAATCTGGGATAATTACAATGTCAAAAAGCAGCTGCTCCATTCATGGTAAGGGTTACAGGATTTCCACTTGAAACAGCAATGGCTGATCATTTAAATGATAATGTGGAACTGGGATATCCCAGACAGAGGAAGCTGCCTGGAAACAGGAAAATAAACCTGAGTCTTCTCAAACTATGTCAACACGGCAATTCTAACAGTATTTATTTACTGTTCGTAGCACGGTGATTGCCAGCAACATTCTCCTGGTGGATGAAATCATGCGAGCTGGGATGTCCTCTCTGAAAGGCTGAGTTGGATCTGCTGGTGGGACTCCAGTCGTGCCCCATGGAATGTCTCCAAGGAATCCCCCTGATGGCCACGTCCTTGGCCCTGGTGGATTCCCAGCAATGGAAGTCACTCTGCCATAAGGGGCAGCCCCTTTGGTAAACATGGCCACTCAAAATATTATCAACTTAATCAAAGATTTGGCTCTAAAAATGAGTTATTTATTTTTGATTTCACTGAAGTGTACGGCTGCGGTTGCTTTCATTTTTACCCAATAAACTGTTCTGTTCTGTGCTTTATGTGTGTTGGTTCTTTAAAACTTCACCTCCTCCTGAACATTCTGCTTCAGCCTTCCCAGCAGTGATGGGCTGCATTCCCGATTCCTGCTCTTGGGAGTGCTGTCAAACTACTGCGCAAGGGTCTGCTGCGGGAATAGGGTGGGATCAGGCCTGGAATTTGTTCAGTAAACAAAAGAGCTGGATTAAGACAATCACTTAATAGTTTTGTACTTGCTTATGAATCAAACTGAGTTCACTTACTGTAGAATGGGTTGAAGTGGGTGGAAGGAAGGACCTGTGCAAGGTTGTCACCTTGTCACAACAGAGGGGTGAATTTTTAACACTGATAGTGATGCATTAAAGTATTTACGGATGGGTGCTAGAGCAGGTCTAGGCGGAGCTGCAGTTTCAGATCGGGATTATGGGAGGGGAACAGGCCGCTGCCCTCCTAAATGATTTTCCCTAACCCCAGTGCTGCTTTGTGTTAACAGAAAGGAGTCCCCTTCCTCACTCACGTGGCTGCTGAATGACCATAAAAGAAACCTTAAAAATCAATAACCCACCACAAAAAAACCCTCAAGCACCAAAAGAAGCCCCCCTTGCACGCCTGGGTGAAGGGGTTTGCGGGTGGTCCCGGTGCCAGAAGGCGAAACGCGTTTTAACCTCTGGGTTTGTAGTTGCGGTGAGAAGGAAATGCCCCTTTTCTTACAGAACGGGCCATCCACGTGGGGCAGGGCCCGGAAGCGCTTCCCGAGCCCGCAGCACCTCCGGGTCGGATCCCCCGGGATGGCCGGGACGGCGGGGCCGGTCCTGCTCCTGCTCCTGGTCCTGGTCCTGCTGTGCTGCGGGGCTCAGCGCGGTGAGAGCCGAGACCCCCGCGCATCCCCCGCGCAGCCAACCCTGCCCTCCACCGAGCTCCCTGCCCATCCTCCCCCGCGAGGGGAGCCACTCCCTGCCCGACAAACACTGAAAATGGGGCTTGAAATGTTTTAAACCTTGTAACCGAACCCCCCAGGCCTGTAGAAGCGCCGATCGCAGTCGCTGCTGCAGCGCACCCCCCTCCAGCACAAAACAGGGATGTTCCCGCAGGAGCTGCGCTGTCCTGCTCGGTCGCGTTTGAAAATTGAACTTCTCGTGCTGAATCTCTTCCCCTCTTAGCTCCTGGAAAGGATGAAGGCATGGTGCAGCTGCCCGGAGGGACGTTCCAGATGGGATCCGGCTCCCAGGAGAGGAGGGGCGAGGAAGGGCCCGTCAGGGAGGTGACAGTGAAGCCGTTCGCTGTCGACAAACACCCAGTCACGAACAGGGATTTCAGGTGAGAGCGAAGGCTCTGCCGGGCGAGCCCTCGGTGCCTCGGGTGGCTGAGGGGAGGGTGCTGCTCTGGGTGTGGGTGCCGGGTCGTTTGGGGCTGGTTCCTGGGGTCTGAAAGCCAACGCTTGGGTGCTCCCAAAAAATGTGTCTGTCAGTAATAAATAACCCTACGAGTGCAGGCCAAAGCATCTTACCAGTGTACCTTGCAAACATCCTTCATTTTTTTATCCTTTCTTCCTCTTTCTTTCCCCTTGTTCCCTTCTCTTCCTCTTCCTTCTCTTCTCCTCATCCCCCTCCCCCTTTTTCCTCTTAATTCTTCTCCTCTTTAGCTTCTTCTTTTTCCTCTCCTTTTCTTCTTTCTCTTCTTCTTCTCCTCCTTTTCTCTTCATGTTCTTCCTTTTCTCCTCCTTCTCTTCTTTCCCCTCTTCTTCCTTTTCTTCTTCCTTTTGTCCTTCCTTTTTGCTCTTCTACTTCTCCTCTGCTACTCCTCTTCCAAACACATGTATGTTTTGTCTTTGTGCCTCTTTTTTACTAATAGGGCTGTTCTACTTCAGATTTCAGGTTCCTGTAGGTTCAATTCCCATTTGTAAACACCAGACCACTCCATGAATTTTATCAAAGCCCTTGTACAGAGCACTAATAAATGCACTGGGGGAAATGCCTTTGCCTGCCTGGCTGAGCCCTTGTTGGTTAAAAATACTTCCTTGACCAGAAACTGCCCAGTAATGGCAATTATTGCAACTTAGGCAATGGGGAAACAAATGGTGTAGAAGCAGAGTGAGATTATTCAGTAGTATGTGACATTTTTTTGCATTTTGGGGGCATTTACAACAGCAGCTGCAGGTTTTATTGGCTTTTAAGGGATTTTGAATCTCTGCAATTGTTACATGTTATGGAAGACCTGAGTGCAGGGTGGGTTTACCTGCACAGGTAACATAAAAATGATCAGATCTGTGAACAGATGCATATTGAATGGTTTTATCTGTTAGATCTATATGGTTTTTGTGTTAAATCTATATCAATCCATATGGAACTGTGCTGGGGAGGAGCCAGGACTCTCTGGAGCTGGGGTGTCTGTAGGTCATGTACCTTTTGCCTTGCTCTGAACTTGCTGCATTCACACATTGCTGTATTTGGTGGTGCAGCACTTGAAGATCTCTTACCCAGAAGCCTGAGCATGTTGTATTTATGCCAGGGAGTTTGTTAGAGAAAAGAAATACAAAACAGAAGCAGAAGCGTTTGGCTGGAGCTTTGTCTTTGAGGATTTCGTGTCCGAAGAGCTGAAAAAAAAAGTCACCCAAAAACTGGAGGTAAATCTAAACCCCACGGGGATGAGTTTCGGTGACCATGGGTTTGCTTTTCCACTGAGGAGCAGCTGCCTCTCAGTGCAGGGCCTGGCTGTTCTCAGGGGTTTTTCTTTAGTCTGGGGTTGTTTTGCTTTTGAACCTGACAGGCTGAGCTGGGGTTGACTCCTGGTGCTTCTCTGTTCATATCCTCTGTGAGCACTGTCAGAGCTGCTCCAGGGAGCTGTGACAGAGCAAAGCACGTCTCAAAGTACTTCAATAATCGAACTTTAAACAGAAAAACTAAACCAGCACGAGCCTCTTGATCTATTTTCACTTTTAAAATCAGATGCCTCTGCTCTGTGGGAAAGCACCATCCCAATGCCTGTGATAACCCAGCTCAAACTGTGGCTTTGACCCATTTCCAGACTAACACACGCTGCTGTGGGACGGTGTCAGGGGGTGTCACCAGTTCAGGTGTCACCAGTTTACCTTTAATCTGGTGCTGTTTCTTTCCCCAGTCGGCCCCGTGGTGGCTGCCCATCGAAAAGGCTTTTTGGCGACAGGTGAGTGAAAAACCTGCTGTGGTGAATCCTCTCCGTGCTGGGAGCTCGTGTGTGTGTCAGCGTGTGCCGAACCTTATCAACCAAAAATGTGGGGGGAAAAAATGGCAGCTCTGCTGCATTTTCCATCCCTTCACCTCCTCCACCCCCCCAGTCCCTTTCGAATTGAAAATTTGATACGATCATTTCAAATCTGCTTGCTGCAATTCTTCCCAGCCCTCAGGCCCTGGCTCCAGCATAAAGGACAGGCTGGATTACCCGGTGCTGCACGTGAGCTGGAACGATGCACAGGCCTTCTGTGCCTGGAAAGGGAAGAGGCTCCCGACGGAGGAGGAGTGGGAATTTGCTGCCAGGGGAGGACTGGAGCGTATGTACCACAAACTCTGACCCATTTCCAAACCAAGGCATCGAGCAGTGTTAGTTCCATCAGATCCAAACCTCCATCCTGGGATGTTTTCACAGGTTAAGAGGGAAGAGAAAAGGGATGGGGAGGAGGTAAACCACCTCTTTTGGCCTGGGAGTCTAATAATAATAACAATAAGTAAATAATTAAGATGTTGCTGATTCCCATCTCCTCGCTTCCTTAGCAGTGTCTGTAGGGATTAGACCCACAAGCCCTGTTTATATAATTATAAAACCAATCATAAAAGCCTGGTTAAAAACTGGAGTGACACAGGAGTAACAGGTGTCTTTTCCTCCTTGGCAGAAAGGCTGTATCCCTGGGGAAACAAGTTCCAGCCAAACCGTACAAATCTGTGGCAGGTGAGATCCTAAAAATCATCCCATCTGCGCTGAGCTCTCCTGAGGGTGGTGGTTAACTCGACCACTGCACTGGCTGCTGGTGCTGGGAAGCACTGGGGACTTAACTGCAGAGCACTGAAACTCAGTGGGAGAGAGAGAGCAGGGTCACCCCAGCTTCCCTGGGAAACCAGGGTTTCAGTGCTTCTTAAAATTCATACGTAAATTTGTTTGAAAAAGGGGGTTGTCTTGGGAGAACTTTAGGTGGTTGATCTCCTTTGGCCAGAAATGCTGCGTAAATTTGCAACAGAGAGTTATTTGCCCAATTTAAGTGTGACACAGCCCCGTGAAAAGCAAGATTTTATGTTGTTTCTGTGGTGGTTCTTTGCTTGGAGTGATGTCTGTCCCCCCAGGGCGATTTCCCGCGGGTGGACACGGCTGAGGACGGTTATCACGGCGTCTCACCGGTGACAGCGTTCCCCCCTCAGAACAGCTACGGTACATCCTCCTCCTGGTCTGAGGGATCTGCTTCCTAAATCAACACTTGTTATAAAATCCTGTAGTTGTGGCAGAACTTCAGATGTGATGTGGATCACAACAGCATCTTGATGGAATAGCTGAGCCCAGAAAAGCATTGCTGGTTGGTGCTGGAGTTGGCCGATGTGCACCCAGTGCACTCCAATGCACCAAACCATCCCCTGCTTTTAATCAAAACTTGGTTATTTTCCAACTCAGTGTGATGTACCTGAAAATCCCCAGCACACTGGAGGGCAGTGGATACCATGCCCTCACACTGATGGGAAATGATGAGACACATTAAAGGCCCAGTTGTAAACTGGGGCCAGTTTGGAACACAGTAAAGAGCTTCTGGTTCCCAGTCTCGCTGTTAAACCATGCTCTTGCACTGATGCTTTGAATGTTGTGCCCCCTCTCACACCCCAAAGTGCTTTTGCAGCCCTCACAAATGTGCTCTTGTAATCCTGACACAAAACCATCCCTGTCTCAGGGCTCTACGACCTGCTGGGAAACACCTGGGAGTGGACGGCGTCGGAGTTCCTGGCTCCGGGAAGGCCATCCAGGCAGGGGGCTCAGCACATGCAGGTCCTGAGAGGGGCCTCGTGGATCGACACTGCAGATGGGTCTGCAAACCACAGAGCTCGTGTTACCACCAGGTAGGTCTGGGCAAGGCCCAGCTGCTGCTTTGCAGGGATTTCCTCTGGCCTGGTTTTATTTGGAATGGAGGTTAAAGAGAATTGTTTGTTCCTACTCAGTTTTTTTTGAGAAGCAGTTGGGAGAACACACTACAAATACTGCTAAAACTTTCCTGCTATAAATCCAGCCCTAACTGCTTCTCAAACCATATGTGTTTTCCATCAGGTATTTAGAATTAAATGCTTTTCTTGAAGTTACTCAAGGGAAATGGAAGATGTTTCTAGTCTGTTACAGCAGGTCACATTAAATGATCTAAGTGTTAACTAGGAAGGGTTAATTTGGGGTTTCTTTTTCACTGTTGAGAATGGGGAACACACCAGACTCGGCCTCCGACAACCTCAGCTTCCGCTGCGCTGCCGACATCCCGCCTGTCACAGCCTGGAAAAGCCGGACCAAACCTGAGCTCTGAGGGGTCACTTGGGAAGACCTGAGGCATTTTCTCCTGTGGAGATGATCAGTAACCCCCAGCTGTCAATTCCATTAAACCCTGATGGTTTTAAAAAATTAAAAATAAATACTTTCAGCTATAACTCCTTTGGGCACTGGGATGTCTGGGCGGGAGCAGCGACTGGGAACAGCAGGGTTTGTGTTTAGTATCCTTTTGGTGTGGTAGATATTCCAGCTCTCCTTTTGGTGTCCTTTTTAAATAAGCAGAGGGGTGTATGTGTGTGGGACCAGGCAAGAGCTTCTCTGACCTCCAGCCCCACATCCACAGCCCCCCATGAAAGGCAGCTGCCAGGGGGGAAGTGATGGGGGCACATCCCTGGAAAGGGGATTCCTTCATATATCAGTCGCCATCAACCATCTGCTGAGCCTTCCCAGAAATAAAACGAGGCACCTTTATTGACCCTTGAGCAGTGACAAAATAACGTGTTTGCTGGTTTCTAAGTGCACAGGTGTCACAAACCAGTGACCCACCTCTCCCAGGTGTTACAACCAGCACAAAGGCTACAAACTGTCTGTGCACAAGCTCTGCACCAAACCTGATGGGACAAGGAGCCCCAAGCACATGGGTGGGCAGGGATACCACTCAGGGCACTGCTCATCACTCCTGCACCTCTGACTGTCCCAAAAGGGTCATGCTCTGGTGCTGGGCTTTGCCAAGGGCTGAGCCTTCCCTGTTGGGAGCTGCAGCTGGTTATGCCTCTATTAAAAGGTGGCTTCTCCAAACCCATTCTTACAGTGGGACAAACCCCAGGGGCAAATCGCAGCTGGGTCTGCATTTGCACCTGACCCGAGGCCAGCGAAAGAGAAGGAAAGAAAAGAAGAAATCCCCACTTTGTTTCCAGAGATTTTACTCGCCTATTGAGAGCCAAATCACGGGCTTCCACAGGGTGATCAGAACAGCTCTTCCTCGGCTGCCAGGGTCAGCAGGATGGCCTTGCAGGTGTTCTCGAAGAGGGCAGCCCTGTTCTGGGCTTCCCCCTTCTTCACCCAGTGCCGGTAGGTCCTGAAGGCACAGGCATCGATGAGCTTCCGGACGGGCTTCAGGGCGTAGGGGTCGCGCACCACCAGCTCCCTGGTGACCGACTTCACCAGCCGGTACTGGTAGTAAATTCGGACTGAGGCCAGGACGGTCAGGCAGATCACCTGCAGCACAGGGGGACAGGCTGGAATCCCTGGGCACTCCTACAACACGGCCGGGTCGGCCCCAGCGCGTCCCATGCGGTCGCTTATCCGTGTGGAGGAGTTTGGGAGAGAGCCCGGCTCCTGGCACAGGTGTTTAGTCCATGAGGGGCTGGCAGAGGGCACGGGTTTGTGCCAGGGAATCACAGAATGGTTTGGGTTGGAAGGGATCTTAAAGCTCATCTTGTCCCAGCCCCCTGCCATGGGCAGGGACACCTTCCATTAGACCAGGTTGCTCCAAGCCCTGGCCTTGAACACTTCCAGGGCTGAAGCATCCACAGTTTCTCTGGGAAACCTGTGCCAGGGCCTCCCCACCCTCACAGGGAAGAATTTCTTCCTTATATCTAATCTAACCCTGCTCTCTGTCAGTGTGAAGCTATTCCCCCTTGTCCTGTCACTCCAGGCCCTTGTCCAAAGTCCCTCTCCAGCTCTCTTGGAGTCCCTTTAGGCACTGGAAGGGGCTCTGAGGTCTCCCTGGAGCCTTCTCTTCTCCAGACTTAACAACACCATCTCTTATATAATGTTTTTTTTGGAGGTGAGAGGCAAGTTTTTCCCTTCTCTTATTTAACCCCCATCCTGTGATACAGCCCTTAGGAAGTACTAGTACACTGAAGTGCTTGGATAGCGGTCCTCACCCAGGCTGCCGCATCCTCCCAAAGCCCAGCTCCATCAGCCTTGCTGAACTCCCAGTTTCTCCCGGTTCAGCTGGGAAACCCCTCCTCCTGCTGGCTCCTGCAGCTCCCAAGCTCCTCCTCACCTTGAATTTCCGGAAGGGGCTGAAGTGCCGGACCTCCTCCACATCGTACTGCTGGAAGAAGGGGTGTGCCAGCGCCTGTCCAGCCGTGTACCGCTTCCGGGGATCCACCACCAGGAACCGGGAGATCTGCAGGGGGACGCCCAGATGTATCCCGGGTGTCTGCAATACCCCCCTCCACTGTGATTTTTCCCATCCCAAGCACCTACCAGGTCCTTGACGGTGTCGGAGCGGTCGTCCCACTCCGGGGAGCTGAACTGGTAGTCCCCGTTCATGATCATCCGCAGCATCAGCATCTGCTTGCGGTGCCAGAAGGGAGGGGAGCCGGCCAGCAAGGTGTACATGATCACCCCGGTGCTCCACCTGCGGGCAGCCCAAATTGAGCCTCCAGCCCCCCATGTGGCATCCCAGCGGTGGCTACACTTGCCTTTGCCTCCCTGGAAATCCAGGAGGAAACTTCCCTAGGTGGTGTCAGTGAGGGAGGCTGAGCTGCTGCTGAGGCTTGATAACTCAGGGATGATGAGCAGGGGCTGCCCTGCTGCTGGGGAGGGGTTTGAGCTGAGCTGATGTGGAGCTGCTCCCTGGATGCTGCAGGACAAAGCTGAGAGAGGGAGGTATTTGCCTTTCTTGGGTTTTTTAGGGGAAGGAGAAGATGTGGGAAGGTGGGATGCAGTGGTGCTCTGAGATGTTCAGCTCAGGCTGTGGTGTGCAAAGTGTCCTGCCATGGCAGTTAACAGTGATATTTAAACTGGAAAGGAACTGAAATGCCCTGGTGTGTTTTGAGTGCTTGGTTACAGCTCTGACCACTGAGGACCTGAGCCTGAAGCCACCAGAGATGGTGGCAAAGTTCCTGTGGGGCTCTGACGGGCTGTCCTGAGCTGGCTGCTCTCCCAGGGGCTGCCTCGGGTTCATGTATGTTTGAACAAGGTGTGTGATGTGTCTTGGAGCTCAGCTGAGTTGGCTTTTATGAACAGAAAGTGTTGCTTTGCCTCCTCCCTGATGGGGCAAAGGCTGCTTCTCCCCCTGCTCTGTGCCTGAGCTCCCTGGTCACCAGGACAGCCCCTTCCAGCTGCCAGGGTTGTCATTCTTTTCAAACACTCTAATGGGTTCCTATTGGCACAACTCTGGCTGTGCCTCAAACCACGTGTGTTTTGGGAACGGCCCAAGGGGGAGGTGTGGGGGCAGCATCTCACTCACATATCGACCTCCTTCCCGTAGCCTTGGTGCTCGTCATCCATGGAGCACTGCAGGATCTCGGGGGCCAGGTATCCAGGTGTGCCACAGATCTCTGAGGAGACAGGGCAGAGCATCCCCCTGAGCCACCCAGGGGGTTTGTGCCACCCCCACCCACCCCCGAGCAGTCAGTGAGGGAGAACTGGATCCCAGGTGGGATCTTTGCTGTGGGACGGTGCTCCCAGGAGTAACTGCAACTCAGAGGTGGCTTTTCTTGGTCAGTTATAGTGGCTAAAAAGCGAGTGAACAGAGGGATGGGGATGCTGCTGGGAGGGAATGCCTGTTGTTGGATCTGTGGCTCTTTGCAGGTAGGAGTTGGGGGAAAAAATGTTGGGCAGTACATGGACGGGGTAATGAGGATCAACTCATTGATGGAGGAAAAAAGACATGGACAGAATAGGATGGTTTTCCTAAGGGGCAGCAACTTTTTCACGGCAAGGAGAGTGGTGTGGAGGCCGAGGGCAGGCAGAACTCGTGTGTGAGCAGGAGAGCACCCCAAGACCAGCACCAGTTTGCACCCATGGCAGAGAGACTGGCCCAAGGAGATAGTAGGGCTGGAAAAACTCCACTGACTCCCATGGGCACTGCAACAACATTCCAGCATCACCCTCACCTTGCCATCCTCCTACCTTTGAGCTTCTCATTCTCGTTCAGCTGGCAGGAGAAGCCAAAATCTGTCAGCTTAATGTTCATGTCATCATCCAGGAGGATGTTCTCCGGCTTCAGGTCCCGGTGGACGATGTTGATGGAATGGAGGTACTGGATCACTTCCAGCAGCGCTCGCATGATCTTCCTGGGGATGGATGGCAACACATGTCCTATCCCAAATGCACCATGCTCCCAGGGATGGGGATGGGGAGAGGGACACAGCACAGGAGCACAGCCTGGGGTGCTGTCTTGTCCATGGGTGCCGTGCTGGCTGCAAGGTTGTCCCTCAAAACCATGCTGTGCTTTTGCAACATGATTTTCAGCCCTCTGCATCTGGCCTTACCTGGTTTCTTTCTCGCTCAAGGTGACTTTCTCAGTGAGGTAGTCGAAGAGCTCCCCTCTCTTCATCCTGCACGAGGTGGGGGAAACAGAGTCAGGCAGTGGCTGAGCTGTAATGGCAAACCAGGGCGGTGGCACCCAGGGGTTGCTGCCCCTTAACAACCCAGGGCACCCATTGCACAAAATAAACAGCTGACTTGTTAGTAAGAAGGGGTAAAAATGCCTTTATATATCTCTGTAAAACATCAAGTGGCAGGAGAAAAGGCTGTGCCTGGAGAGGGCAGGTTTTGGACAGATTTACAGTATTGTTAAGGTTGGAAAAGACCTTTAAGATCAAGTCCAACCATCAAAGATGGGACAGGGACGGGGCTCTCGCAGTGCCATCCCCCTCCACTGACATCCATCCCACTGCCCTGGCATCGAGAGCTGTGGCATCACAGACACCCTGGTCCCACTGAGCATATAAATAACCCACAGGGATGCCTGACAGCTCCCACCAAATGTTACAGGGAAACCTGAGCTGCTGACGGAGGGGAAACAGTGCCGGCGGCAAGGCTGCAATGAGCTGGCTCGATTCTACCTTAAGCAAGAGCTGGTTGTGCCCCAGCTTTGCCCTGTCTGGGCCATAAAAAGCTGGGGTCAATCTGCAGAGAGGGAACGGGCCTGGGATGCTGGGCAAGCTGGTACTTACAGGTCAAACACCAAGAAGAAGAAGGTGCTGGATTCATAGCTGTCCTTCAGCTGGACTGCAATAAAACAGGGGGGCTGTGAGCACAGTGTATAGCATGTTCCTGTCTGTTAACAGGCTAAAATTGCTGATTTAATTGCTAATAGAATTAATGAGGAGTTGATCTGCACTAGTGTATTGGCTGTGAGACAGCATGGGCACTGCTGGGGTGTGTGTCGAGGCAGAACAAACAACACTCTGAGCAGGTGCCCTGTGTCGTGTTACGACCATCAGAGCTCTGACCTTCCAGGGATTTCATCCCAAAAACCTTCCTGGGGGACACACTGGAGAATTAAACAGAGCAGAAAACCCCCTTGCCCTGACTTACTGACATTGGGGTGGCCTGAGACTTTGCGGAGGATGTCGATCTCTTTCGTGGTGGCTTCCCGCAGCTCCTGCACCTCCTTGGGGGAGATGTTTCCCGCCGTGATGTCGATGATCTTCACAGCATATTCCTGCCTGGTGGTTTTGTGGATGCACCGACGGACGACGCTGCTCACCCCCCTGCCAGGGACAACACAGACAGGATGGGGGTTCCACTCCTGCTCACCCAACCTGATCCCACGGCCGTGCCATCGGCACCTGGGCCGGTCGGTATTTCATGCACGAGCGGGTCTCGCTCTGTCGCCTTGTCTCGGTGGGACAGGAGGTTTTTGAGCTGATGGAAAGTGCTGTTCCATGCTATTTTTAGCCCCATGCTGCTGTGGGCCCTGTTTGTATCAGATTCCCAGGGAACACTGTTCCTATCGGGTACTGGAATGCGTGAAACCAAAACAAGCTGTTTGCCAAGAACAGGCTTTACCTGCCCAAAACCTCCTTCGGCTCATATTTTTCATAAAACTCCTTGGATGAGTTCCAGTCTGGTAGCTCTTCTTCCTTGGTCATCTCTGGCTCCTATCTGGCAGCACTCTGGGCTTGTCTGCAGGCACAAAGGGACTGCAAGGAGAAAAGAGTGAGGACAGGCACTGGCTGCCCCCGGGGCTGGGACCCTTGATGCCTTCTGGAGGAGAAAATACTGAGGAGGAAGGAGGAGGAGGACAATCCTGGACCAAAGACCAACAGGATTATTTTTCTGGTTGGAAAAGCCAAGCTTTGCCCTTGGGACCTTGTGGAGATCCCACTGAGAACAGGAGAAATCCCACTGGATTCCCCCCTAGCCTGGCTGTCCCAAGGGGCAGAACCAGCCTGGCTGGGGCAAGGCTTTGGGGAGCACTGCAGCACCTCAAAACCTGATCCCTTCCCCACACCCAGGTCACAGGGCAAGTAGCAACCTCCAGGATCATCACCCAATGCCAACACCACCCAAAGTTCCTCGCCAAGTGCTGGAATCTGCCTTTTTCTTCTTTCCTTTTTTTTTCCTTATTATTTTTAAGACGACAAAATTATCTTTGCCTGAGAATAAGGAGGAAAAAATAGTGTTTAAAGGGAAGGGAAAAGGACTAAGGAGGGAAAACAGGTGGTGAGAGCCAGTGAAGCAGCAAGAGGGGCTCAGTGGGTCAGTGTGCAGGCGGGGAACTGGGTGCTGTGGGGTCAGTCAGGGCCAAGCCAGCATGAGGACAGCAGCTGAACAAGCTTCCTCAGCCACTCGTGTGCAGCTGCCAGCAGCCTCCAAAACTCTCCTGTAAGGCTCTTATCTCATTTCTTTTTCCTATTTCGGGGTTGGGTTTTTTTGCTGGAGGAGGAGCGGTGTGACAGTATTTTGGAAGGGGCACAGGATATCATCAGTACTCCTGATCCTTAATTTTTACTGGCTTTTCCCTTTAAGCTCTGAGAACTGGATGTTTTCAGCTTCTTTCTGTGCCCATACAAGGAGTCCAAGCAATTAGGATGGAAAGCAGCTCTTACAAGCTTGGGCAGCAAAACTGTCACTTTGGGGTGACAGTTTGTTTCTGGGCAGGGGAAAGAGGCAGGCAGGAGATCCCCAGTACTGCAGGCTTTTCCTCTCCCCCCTCTCCAGGGCACTGGCATCTCTAAGTACATTTAAATCTCATTATCAGTGTGTATCTGTCCTGACCTGGTTGTAAAGACCGATGGGGTGTTTTGGGTGTCTGGCTGCTGCTGCTGGGAGTGATGTCTAACACGGGCATTTCTAAACAGCCATAAGTTTGACTTCATTTATAAAATTTTAGCCGTTGGAAATATTATAAGCAATGCCAAACCAAGCCTGAGCTGGAATTATAAACGAGAGGCGGGATCAGGAAGTAGGGAAAATAAAATATCTCTGAGGTGGAGGAGAACCAACAACTTTGATTCTTTTTGAAGTGAAAAATCCACATCCTGGGGGGGTTGGTGTTGTGGGGAAAGGCTGGAGGTTGGGGGGGTGCATCCGTGGAGCACTGCCGGGAGAAGTGTGGGATCCGTGTGCCGCCTTCTCCTGGGACGAGAGAGCCCGGGAGTTTGTGCATAACACCCTGGAATTATATAAGCAGCCGGTCCATGGCACTAACGGGATACGCTGGGACTGCAGGGAGGGGGCAAAGGGGGGAATTTTCTGTCTGGGGGAGACGCGCCGGGCATCGCCCCCCGCCCGCAGCTGCCACCGGGGAGGGAGTCCAATGTTCGCCTTGGTCGATATCCAATAACGTGCAAATACCGACCGGGATAAACCTGGAAAGCTCAAGCTAAACTCAGCTTTTAGGCCGGTTTTTAGCACTGGAGCTCCCCCCTCTCGCCCCCAGCCGAAAACCGGCTCCGGCAACGCCGCCGACCCCCCTCCAAGGGAGACGGGGGGGGTGTTTCTACCGCGACCCTCCCGCCGCCGCACCCGGAGACAAATAAAAACGCTGAAAAAACAGGAGTTTTGCGGGGCAGCGACACCCCACACACACACATACACCCCACCACCACCACCACCACCACCAGCAGCCCCTTTTTCGCCCGCCCCGAACGCGGCCGGTCCCCCCCGCCCCGGCGGGGCCTCACCTCGCTGAGGGCGGCCCGGGCTGGGCCCAGGCCTGGCGCCAGGAGCCGCCGCCGGGAGCCGGGCGCTCGGGGCCAGGATCCAGGCTCTCGGGGCCGGGATCTGAGCGCTCAGGGCCGGGATCCGAGCGCTCAGGGCCGCCCGCCGCCGCCCGGCCGCGGACAGAGCGCAGCGCGAGTTGGCAGCGGCGGGCGCCGGGCGGGCATGGCCGGGCAAGGGGCGAGGGGGGGGCCCGGGGGCCGCCCCGGAGCTGCGGGACTTCCCCGCCGCGCCGCCCGGGCTTAATTAACCCTTGGGCGGCTGAGCCCCGCGGGGCCCCCGCACCGCTCGCTCCTCCCGCGGGGGTGTTGCCGTGCAGGCGGCTGCGGCATCCGGGATTCCCCCGGTGCGTCGCCCGGGCCCGCCCGGGGGCAGCGCTGCGGGGATGGAAAGGGCGGGCGGGGGTGGGAGCGTGGAGTCGTGGAATTATCAAGGTGGGAAAGGAGGTTTGAAGTCATCCAGTCCAGCCGTGCACCCCCTAAACCACATCACGCAGCTCCTCTTGAACACCTCCAGGTGGTGACTCCACCACCTCCCTGGGCAACCTGTTCCAAGTTGACTTGACCACCCCAACAATTAAAAAGGTTTTTATAGTATCTAATCTGAATTTCCCGTCTCATCTTAAGGCCGTTTCCTCTCACAGTTTGGCCCAAACTGGTTTTATTTCTGTTGCACCTCGGAAGTGAGCTGGGAGCTTCATCAGCAGAGGCAAAGCTATTCGTGTCACCAGCCCTCATTCCTGATGTGTGAGGTGACCCTTCCCCCAGGAATTGGACTTGATGATCCTGATGGGTTCCTTCCAACTCAATATTCTATGATTTTGAACACTGATTTAGTCCTTTCACTTCCAGGAACTGCAGATGAGAAGGTGTTTACTCTGCAAGCTCCAAGGATTTGAGCAAGGCATAAGCTGGCTGCTCCCTCCGATGGAAAGAGGAGGGTTTGCATCTTGCACCAGTAAATACTCTTAAAATAGTGATTATTATTCTTGGTTTATGCAGCAGCAGTGGCTTTGCCACCAGCCTGAGCCAGGCAGGAGGGAAAGGCCACAGGACCATCCTCTAATCTTTCAGCCCTCAGCTCCTGTCATAGGATGAAGAAAACACAGCTTCTGTGTTACTGGGAACTGGAGTATCATGCTCAGAATCCTTTGAATCTGAACACAAGAGCTTGTTTTTAAGGTATACAGGAGGTTGCTGGAGGACTGACACCCAGTGTGCAGAACAGTGTGGAGTCAGCCACAGCCTTTCCTGTCACTACCCATTTCCAGCAGCAGAAGTTGCCTGTGGGGTGCAAATGCTCAAGGAGGAGACACCTGGCAGGCAGAGATAACCATTGAGCCACTGGCATTCTTGAACTCCTGTAGCTCCAGCCTCCAGGCACCCTTGCTGGCAGCACAGCTGCCAAAATCAGTTCTCACCTCATCACCCTTCCAGTTCAAGTCCAGCACTCAAACTCAACAAGCACAGATGGTATTTCTGGAGAGAGAAGTTTATTCATACACCATATCACATATATCCAACACGAGCAGCAAACCAGTGAACTCGCATTATCTCATTCTGCTTTATTGTTCCTTCTTCCATTTTGTGCTAAATTAATCTGCGGCTGTTTGTTAAGTTGTATCACATCAGAGGCAGCTATGGCAGGATGAGTGTGAATATATGAACTAACAAGATATCAGACAGCTTTAAACTTTATTATTGAAGCTTTTTTTTTTTTCATTCATAGGTCAGTTCTTGAAAGATGGTCTTCAGCAGCCTTGTCCTGCAGGCTTAGGCCAAACCTGCAAGGTAAGGAGTTATGTCAGTAAGTTTTGGATCCCTGAATGGCAGCTGGTTTTCCTTGCCATAAAGCAGATTTGCTAGGATGTTCCCCCTTCCCCTCATCCATTTGCTGGGACATGCTGAACTGCAGACACCAGCAGAGCACCCTGGTGTGCAGCATCTCCACCCTCCCAGGTCAGGATGGTTTGGCTGTTGTCCTTCCTAGAGGCTCACAGTGCCCTGCTGATTCTCCAAGTGTGCTGCTGCCACTTTCCCGGCCAGCTTCAATCCATGCACCAGCACAAAACTTCAGAAATTCACCCCCTCTCCACTCCATCACCTCCAGCTACATGTACAGGACCAAAGCAGGAAGCCCAACAGAACAGCAGCTTCTTTACCTGACTTTGGTGCACCTGCCATCACTCCCCATTCCTTACCAGCCAGATCAAAACCCCAGGACATCATTCCCACAATAATTCTACTGATTAGCCCATTTAGTAGTTTACTGTCAGCACTGTCTACTTACCATTAGCAAACCTGCACTGCTTCAGCACCTCGCTGAAGCCCTCGCACAGCTTGAGGTCAGTCTGGTTCTGTGCACACTCCAGGAACTGTTTGATCTCGTACTGGCAAGGACCAGCCTGCTGCTGCTGCTGGGCAGCCTGAGCTGCCTGGGGCTCCTGAAACAACACACAACCCTGTGAGGGCCCTTCCAACAGCTCCAGCTCAAAGCCAAACCACCCCTGTGCTGCTGGCTGAGGTTTCTTCCCTGTGTTTTAGTGAAAATGTTCCTTTGTAAATGGAAAAAAATATAATGGGCTGAAGTACGAAGTAAGTTTCCAGCAGTGGCATGACACATTCGGAGTAGTTTTTTAAGTGAGAAACACTTGGGTGATTTTAGATATGCTCAGGTAACTCTGAATGGCATCTGGGCAAAAAAACATCTGAGCAGCACAAAAAGGTCTTGCAACAGATCTTACCATCATCAGACCTGGAACATGGAAGTCCTGGCTGAATACGGGGAATGCTACAGTAGAAAACAACACCTGCCAAAAGCACACATCACTCGTGCATCCTTCTGAACTACTTTTAAGATACTCATGGTGAGTGTGGTGGTTACTTTGAAGATTCAATTTAACTACAGACTATATATGATTATATATATAGTCTATATACAGAGAGATTATAATTATATACCCTAGCTGTGACTTGTGAGGTGTTTTATGTCGCCAGCAACTACCTCAGCCCATAGGCTGATCTGTCAAGGCACTAGTAGTGTCCTGCTGTGCTTTCCCTCACCTGGTAAGTGATATCAGGCCGAGCAGCCTCGTGGCCACTCCCTCCACTGAACCCTCCGGTGATGGCGTGGCCGATGGTGTGTCCCACGGCCGAGCCCACGGCGACACCGGCGGCGGTCGAGGCCATCTGGGCCATCAGCCCTGGCTGCCTCGGCGCCGGAGTCGCCACCGCAGAAGGCGGAGCCGCGGCCGGGACCTGGGCCCGAGGAGCCGGCGCTGGGGACGCTGCTCTCATCGGCGGGGCCCGGCTGCGATGAGAGAGAGAGAAACCTCACATCATCATCATCATCATCATCATCACTCCAAACCGCTCCGAGTAGAGCCAACGTGGCTGCAGGGCCAGGAGGTCACCGTCCCTCCGGAAGAGTCACACAGTTACGCCCTGAGGGCAGGAACTCGGTGTTCTGGTGAGCGACTTATGCAAGACAGGGTCATATTTACAGGCTTCTTTCTGGCTGTTTTAAAGCCTCGCCGTCCCCCCACCCCACAAAGGACGGCGATATCTTGCGCAAAAAAATGAGGTATGACCCAAATGGGTTGATTAACCCTTCAGGGTTACTAAGGCCTTTAAGTCCAGATGCGGGATGGCCAGGCCCTGCGGCCGAGCAGACCCACTTCCACCCCCCCACAAGCACCCAATCCCGCTCCCCCAGAGCCACCGCAGTTCCAACCCGCCGGGCCGCAGCGGCCTGTCCGCCATTGCACTGCGGCCGCTGCGGCCTGCGCGGGGCCCTCAGGAAGGAGAGGAGACGGAGGGGAGGAGGCGGCCCGGGTGGCCCTCACCTGGCGGGGGGCGGCACCCGGGACGTGCGGCTGCGGCTGCCCCTGGGCATGGCGGCGGGGAGCGGAGCAGGAGCCGGAGCCGGAACGGAGGAAACTCGGGAGAAAAAGAAAGCGCGGCCTGTCCCAACACCCGCCCGCCTCCTCTGAAGGTCACCGCGTGCGCGTCACTTCCGCGTGCGCGAGAGGGGGGCTGGGCGGGGCCTTGTGGAGGCCACGCCCCCTCCGCCCGCCTGAGGGGACGCGCGGGAAGCGCCGCGAGGGGCCGCGATGGTTGCGTCATCTCTGGTGAAAATAAACACGTAAACGGCGATAAATCCACACCTGCGGGACCCTCAGGGCAAAATAAACACATAAACGGCGATAAACCCGCGCCTGCGGGACACTCGGTTCAAAATGAACACATGGACTGCGGTTTAAACCCGCGCCGGCGGGACCCACAGTCGCAATAAATACCTAAGCTACGGTTAAACGTGTTCCAGCCCTCAGGGAATCGTTCTCTGTGGAGAAGGAATCCCCTGAAAAACCCTTCAGAATTCAGCCCTTCGGTAGAATTGGAGATGTTGAATTTAAGCCCAAAGAAGACTGAGGGGATCTCATTAATTATATGTGTGTATATATATATATATGTGTGTATATATATATGTGTGTGTGTGTGTGTACACAAATATGTATCTATAAATATGTGTGTATACATGTATATATATGCATATATTTATATAAACATGCATATAGATATATATGTGTACATGTGTATATATATGTACATGTATATATGTGCATATGCATATATATAAAAGATATATCTATATATGTATATATGTATCTAAATATATATATTTGTATAAATAAATAATTGTTATATATAATTTATATATATATGGTACAAGTGTGATATACATATATGAGATAATTACCTCAAAGGCGGGTGTCAGGAGGATGGTGACAGGCTCTTTTCATTGGTGCCCAGTGACAGGACAAGGAGAAATGGCCATAAACTAAAATACAACAAGCTCCACCTCAATATGAGGAAGAACTTTCCATGGAAGGGGGCAGAGCACTGGAACAGTTGCCCAGGGAGGGTGTGGAATCTCCCTGTCTGGAGACGTTCCAAACCCACGTGGACATGTCCCTGTGTCATCTGCTTCAGGTGACCCTGCGTGATTTCCAGAGGTCCCTTCCAACCCTAAAAATACTGTGATTCTGTGATTTTCACCCCAAAAAAGAAGTGAGGGTCCCTCCTGCCCACTCAGCTCCATGCACAAGGTCATCTGCATGGGCTGACTCTCCCTGCTTTAGAGTCACTGTCTACTTGGAGGAGTGTATTTTTAATCAATTTATTCATTATTGTATTAATTATTTTTATAGACAGCAGCAATTATAAGGGATATGTCATGACAGCGCCACAGTCACCAGTCATGATAATTCATGACAAAAAAAAAAAAAAAAAAAAAAATTGCTTGTTCACAGTTTCTTCAGTTGTAAAGGAGGGAGCTGTGTAAGATGAGTAATTTCAACATCTTGTATGTCAGGGGATATAACTCTTGTCTGATGAAGGAAGCATTAATATTGTGAGGTTATATAGTGGTAATCCAGAAGCACAGTTAAGAAAAGCAGTTGTTAATGTCAAAATTATTAGGAGATAAATATAAATAACATTTCATATTCTCCTGTGTTCGTCATCTCCGCTCCTTTCCCATTGTCCCTCTCCCCTTGTTCCCATTGACAGCAAATCATGGCACAGAGAGCGGGAGATTTATAATTTTATTTATACTTTTTCTAGTGTTCAAAGAACTCATTTCTTAATGAGTGGTTTTCTCAACTCTTTTTAATTAATGGTTTTCAACTCCCCTTTTTTTGCTGGCAGAGGGATTCTTGGTGCTTGAAGTCATTTTGCAGCGTCCCTCTTTGAATTGGTTTTGTTCTGCGGAACAATGAGGGCAGGATAGGATGAATGCTGCCTTTGTGCTTTGTCCTCCTGCCTTCCTTGGGAAAACTCCAGAGCTTCCTTTTGTACTGACTCACTCCCGCATCTCCTAATGCCCACAATAACGGGCTGCAAGGAATTGGGGAAGGGCGGGAGAAGGAGTAGCTGGTGACCATTCCCAAACACAGCAGTACCAGTGGTTTTGGTGGTGTTTACAGTGAGCAAAGATTGTTTATTTTCAGCTGCCGTGACTTTTGTGTGGGTAGACCAGAGACATTGGCTGGTTCTTCAGCTACAGCCAGGTGTTGATGCTGCTTTTGATAGAAACCAGAGGCATGTGAAAGAAAGAAGATCCAGCCTTGATTGCCTTGGGTTGTGTCAGTCTGATTGTGACCAGTGCTGTGGATTCACAGTTCTGGCTGTAAGGAGTGATGGAATCTGGTCCTAGGCCTGGGAAACAGGTGATGAAATTCCATTGCTCAAGTGCAAGGCATATTTATTCTTCCAAGGCCGAGCGAGGCTTGGGAGAATCCATCAGCAGCCGTTCTGGAGCCAGGCAGAGCACCAGGCTATGGTGCATGCTAGGATAAACAAACTTTTAATGTGCTTTTTATAGTGCTTGTCCAAATTACACATCCCAGAAAATCCTTGGGAATGTTAACAGGCCCTCAGGGAGATCTCTCTGCACATCAGATGGGCTCTGTGTGTCTGCAGGCTCATTCTGTCCAAAACCATGGAAAACACCTGGAGCTTCACTGGAGAACCTGCCTGAGATCCACGTTATACTGAAGCGACAAATTATCTCCGAGGGTCATATCAGCCGTATCAACCTTCGCAGCATTCCTCAGAGCTGCCAAGTTTCCCCGGACCTGAGGGATCTTTTTTCCCTCAGATCTGAGGGAAAAAAAAGGGGGAAAAGCTCATTTTCCTGTAGAAATCTGTGAGGGACGGGGGTGGGCGTGGGGGGGCCGAAGCCGCTCTGCAGCGCGCCCCCCCCCCACGGCCGCCAGGGGGCGCCGCACACCCCTCGCCCCCCCGCCCCCTGCCGGCCTGACGTGACGTCGTCGCGAGGCGCCACGTCCGGCGCGAGCGGCGGGGGGTGGGGGGCGGGGCCGGGTGGCGCGGGCGGGCCAATGAAGGGCACGCGCGAGCGCGCGGCGGACCAATGAGGGGCGGGAGCGCGTGCGCGGCGGGCGCGGGCGCCGGGCGCGCGTCGCGGTCTGAGGCGGAGGGACGGGGCAAAGATGGCGGCGCCCGTCCTGCTGCGGGTGTCGGTGCCGCGCTGGGAGCGGGTGGCGCGGTCCGCCGTGTGCGCCGCCGGCATCCTGCTGTCCCTCTACGCCTGCCACCTGGAGCGCGAGAAGGGCCGTGACAGCCACTACCAGGCGCTGTGCGACCTCAGCGAGCGGGTGCGCTGCTCCGCCGCCATCACCTCCAGGTGAGGCGGGGGTGGGACTGGCCACCCCTCGCCCCGTTCTCGCCGGCGGGGCGGCCAAGGGAGCGCTGCCCCCGGGGCCTCGGGGGGCGCTGGGGGTGCGGGGAGGTTCCCTGAGCGGGTGCGGGCGCGGAGGGGCCTGTGGTGGGGGCACAGGGCAGGGGGAGGGGGGTCAGCGCTCCCGGCCGGGGCAGCCCCAGCGCTGGAGGGCCGGTGAGGGAGCGGCTTTTTTCGGGATCACCGGCTTTTTTCGGGATCACCACGGGCCAGAGAGTGAGGCACCCGCAATTCCCGTGTTGAAATCAGTGGCAATTAGGGGCAGCGACGGGCGTTTTAGTGGTAAACGCTCGTTAGAGCGGAGTGGTGTGGCTGTGAGTGGAGGTTGAGGCCAATGTAAACAAGGGCGATTGCAGGTGGTTTGCTTTGGGTGGTTTTAATTGCGGTATCTCGTATTGCGTTTTCATTGAAATGTCACCTGGCAGCGCAGTTGACGGTTTTGTGGTACAGAGGAAGTGCTTCATTCAAGACAGACTTGAGTCCCTCTGCAGCAAAAGCTCAGCCCAAACCCTGAGTTATTTTGCAGGTGTCCAGTCAGCTTAGCAGTTGTTTCCTAGAGGTCAGTGGTTCTTATTTCTGTTAGGAGAGTCAGTCTGTAATATTCTATTAACTTGACTTGTCATGTAAGTAGTTGGTTGAGTTACAAAAATGAAAAGACTTGCCCTGCTGTTCAAAGTGATTCCAGTACAAACATGACACAGGGAATAGTTTCAGGTGGACTAGATCTTAGGTGTCTTTTCCAGCCTTCAGGATTTTATGGTTCTAGGTGTAATTTGGCCAAGAAACTCTCTTAAAAGCATATTGTCAGATATCTCAGCTAAAGAAATAAGAGGATTTATCCATCAATCTCAAAATTGCTCAGAGCACAGAATGTATGTCTGTGGGTATGTGTAGATATACAGGCACATAAGGACATCCACTATAAGGAAGTGAGAAGGGAGGGTTTTGGTTCTTGAGCAAAACCCTATTATGTATTAAATATATTAAATGCTTCCTCCTTTTCTTTTAATGAGAATTTTGTTACTACCATGTTAGTGCCCTCAGCTGAATGAGCACTTGAGATTTATTTTTTTCCCCTCTCAGTGTAACCTGTGTAAAAGCTGTCCCAGTTTTTATCAAGGTACTTGTTGTACCATCATAAAAAGCCAGTTTGTGCAGGACATACCCATACTCCTATCGGGGTGGAAGCTGTTAAATTGTTGAGGTAAAACACACAGGGATCTCATATTCTGAAAACCTCCTCTGTGGTGACAGCAGTGGGATTGTGTTACAGAGATCTGTATCTCTGGATGTCTGAGAGGGGACTCTTGTGATTGAGTGAGGGCTTTAACTCTACTTTTCTGTCTGTCCTCAGGTGATCTTTAGTTTGTGGAGGTGCTTGTTCATGTCTTTGTTTGGGAAGTGTCCTGAAGTGAGAAGTTTTGCTCTAACTAGGGAGAAGACTTCTACAAACTTGTCAGATAACATAAAACTGTATAAATTGAAGTTATGCATAGGCTGCTGAGATTAAACCACGTGAGTCTCATCAGTAAAATAACTTTCACCACCAGGAGCAAAAAGAGAATAACAGGGATTTAATCATCATAAATCACCTCCATAGCAGCCCGTTCTTGTACAGAATTGGTTCTCCAACAGCTTTTTATTGTTGCTGCAAATGCTGCTACTGAGACAGGCAATTTGATGCAATAGTTTTGATGTGTGTTTACTAAATGCTTGGGAGAAGGAAAACACTTAAAGATATAATTGGAATCATTTCTAATTATGGAATCATGCTTGGTAATTATAATGTTCATTAGTAATGCAGCAGCTGACACGCTGAGTGTGCCATGGCAAGGCCTAGAAATACTTTACTGTAGGAATTCTTTGTAGTAATATGAAGAGTCAGGGATAAAATGAACTAAAAATCTCACCAGCAGTTGCTAGGAGAACATACTTAGAGTTCTCCTATTGCAAATGTCAGGATATCTCGTGGTGATTAGAGCAGGTGGTAAAAGGAGTTTGTGGAAAAGGAACGTGCAAGTTCTGTTCAGTCAAACCATATTTGGAGAAGAATGTGCTTTCCAGGCTGAGCAGGACACAGAGGAGGAGTGTTGTTGCTTTAAAAGTAAGACAGGAGGGCAAGTGATTAAACTTCAAAATAAGAATAACATTGGAAGAAATTTAACTTATTTTCCATGTTGCCACAGCTCCCCCTATCCATCAGTCACTCTCTCTCAATCGAGCATTCCTTGTCCCCACATCACCAAGGTTTCTGTGAAACTTGATTTCTAGAAGGGAGTTTTAACTACAATTTAGATTTTACTGGGGTAGTGGAGTTTTGAATCTTGTGTTCCAGCTTTTCCACACGTACTGCGGATTTAACCTTCATGTGTTTCTTTCCTCATTAAGCTGTTACATTGGCAGTCAGAAATTATTTGATTAGCTGATTAGCAGAGTTAACTCTGCAGAGTTAAATGCGTGACAGACTTATACTTTGTGGTTTTTACTGGCTTCTAGAGTGTTCATTCAGTTGTGTGACTTTTAATTTAAGCTGGATTTGCTGATGGAACTTGGAATGTAACAGTCTTCACATTTTGAGTCCTGACTCCCACAGTGGACTGAACTTTAGAAAGCACTTAATGGTGGTGGGATTAATTTTAAGTGTAGAGAATAATTAGAATAAATTAGTTTATTCCTCCCTGAGCTGACTTTCTGGTATTTGAGGGTGAGGTTTTTTTTCACTAATAAGCTGTTAGTATTTCAAAGTCTTGCTTTTAAGCCCAATCTGGTATTGGCAGAACCACAGGAACAGAAATGTAAAGATTGCCAGCACACAGAGGGAGGAGCACAGACAATCTCCTGTCAGAGCCTGACTCATACAGAAGATTAGGTTGGAGCGATACCTTCCCAGTGTCCCTTATTCAAAACAGGAATGGTCAGCATATTTCAAGCTTTTATCGTGGGAAAAGTACATGAAGTAGTTTAAAAATAAAAGCTGCTAAGGGCTGTATAATAAAGGAAGGTATTAGGGAAATACCAAACGTTTTCATTGGCAATTGCCGTAGGTGTTTTCAATGAATTGCTGTCTTATATTTGAAAATAAGTGGCAAGAGTTGCCTTATGAAACTGGCCTATGGCAGTTCCTGAAAAATATTTCTGGTCTTGCTGTTACAGTAATTCCACAGAAGGAATTAAACCAATAGACACGTTTCAAGTAATGTTGAGAGTGCTACAGCTTGAAATAAAATGTGACCTTTAAGTTGTAAAGCAGAGACCCAGAGCCTTTTGCTCTGGTCTTTTACTTGCCCTGGGAGATTTTGGGGTCTTCTAATACATTTCTGCTTTCTGTCTTGATTAATTGAAGGTTTCTGCAGAGGGGATTAGTGGGTGGCTCTCTTTTTGAAGGAATTTTTGTGGCCTGGAGAGCACTAATGCTGTGACAACTGTGACACAGCCTTGAGACAGCACGAAGGACCAAAGGGCACCTGTCACTGTATATCTTTAGCAATATTTGCAGCTGCGTAAGTGAAGAGCTTTGGCAATAGTCAATATTGATCTAGGTTAACGTCTTTAGAAGTTCTGGAGTCCAAATAGGATTTGAAGAATCTGTGGATTAATTGGATCTCATTGAGAGATGGCATATTTTAGGAATTCCCTGTTCTAACTTCATGCTAATGGGGGAGGTCTTGGGTTGTCATCTTGTGTTTGAGCCACTCTGAAATGCCTGTTCTGAAAAATCCTAATCTCCCAGAACAGTTTGGGTTGGAAGGCACCTTAAAGGTCATGTATTTCCAGCCCCCTGCTTTTGGCAGGGACTCCTCCCACTAGACCAAGTTGCATGTCTGCCTTGTGTCTCCTGGTGGATGCACCAAACTCATCACTTGGTAGTTCCTGAAAATACATGTCTGTAAAATGTGTGTGTTGGGCACAGGTCTGTTTGCAGTTTGCCAAGGGTGGTCCGTGACAACTGGAGGATTATTGTGTTGTTCTATAAATCATTGTGAGCAGTGAATTTACACCTGTTTTAAGTGTTGTGTTTGCTTTGCCTTGTGCCACAGTACTTAAGCTCTCTGTTGTGTGAGGGTAGTGGTGGAGAGCTCATTCCTCTGCAGGGTGGGGGTGCATTGTGCTGTAAGGAACTGCAGGTAGAACTGACCTGTGCTGGTTTCTTAGTGAAGAACACCTTGCTAGAACTGTTCTGGTGCATCCTTACAGAATGCAGACTGTGGCACTGATCAGGTTGACAGGAACAACCCCATTCTCTGAGGAAATGGGACATGGAACCAAACTTCTCAGACCTCCTCCTAACCTGATCTTTAAACTGCAGTTCTGTTGTGGGGCGGTTCCTGTAAACTTGGTATCTGTCAAGTTTACTTCATTCCAGGTTGAGAACATGATATAGCAGTTATCATTCTTATTAGTAATAAATTCCTGATGTCCCAGGATTTTTTTATTGCTGTGTCTGCAACCAGGCATTCAGATATGTTTGAGGTTTGCAGTTAGTGACTGATGTAAGGTGGCAAAGGTTAAAAGTAGCTTTATGCAGGTAGTGGGAGAAGTTTGTCTAGTCTGTTCTTGTGAACCAGTGCACACAAATGAGGCCCATGTGCTTTTTAAAAACATTGTATTAGTTTTGCAAGTCTTTGGGGTTTTTAGTCAGTAATATCTTTCATGTGAGCCAAGTGAATTGTTTTTGTAAAGCATCTTTGATTCTGGATAGAAAAAGGTAGAAGTTTGATTAAACTGAGGGTGGAATGTGGAGCACTGGGTGATCATTCAGCAGGAATCATATTCATGGTTCTTAGGCTACAGAAATAGTTTACATGAAAATGTAGCCTCCTGAACTCAGCTACAATCTGTCCTGTCATTTACCATGGGTGGGTGGTCCTTTCAGAGTATTCCCAAGTGTTGGACAGCAGGTGTATTGGGGCTTCTGCAGTTACTCTGGATTCATTGGGTTTGCTGCCTCAGGGAAGGTTTGGGGACCTCTGGTTTGTTGATTGGGCAGGGGGGAGTTGGAGTAGACAAATTCAGTGCCAAAGGGGAGGGAGGCTCACAGGAACTCCTCTGCTGAAGGGAACCCTGCCCTGGGAGCCAAGATTCCCTGTGCCCTGGCACTGCCAGCTGGGCTGGCAGCACGTGTCCAGCCGAGACTGACTGGGAGATAAGGGGCCTGACTGGGAGGCAGGGAGCAGGGGCTGGAGGGTGTGAGCTGGGAAGGAAGGTGTTTAAGGAATGCTTGTAGAAACCAGCTTCAATAAAGTTGCTCCTAAAGCTGCAGAAGCTGATAATTCAAGTGATTTTTTTTTTTTCTTCTCCCGTCTTTCTAGTAGAAAATCGATGATTTAATATTCTGACTGATAAAATACTTCCTGGCTGAGGGACATCCTTTATAAAACACAGCAGTGCCCAAGCTATGGGAGTCTTGTCTTTTATTTTCCATCCTTACAGCGCTTACACAACCACATGTATTTTTGCTTTTCATAAATATATCATTTCTGGCTTGACTGGAATTTGCAATAGGGCTGAGAATTATTTTGCTTGGTGCAAAGTAAATTTAACAAAGTGCCTATAGTTCAAACTCAGGCTTCATTTATGATAGCTTAATAGAAGAGATTATGTAGAAGGGATACAGTGCTGTTGGCTTGTAGCTTGAATAGCCTGTGCTTCTGTAAAGGCTGCTATAAAATAATTAACTACTGTCTGCTTGAGATTTTGCTGATCTAGACAGTGAGATTTTTAGAGACTCTTTCTGAAATAGAGCTGGAGGATATATAGAACAAAATCTCGTTTGTTTATGCTAAATACTGCTAATAGATTTAAACATGAAATTAAGTGTATCAAAATTTTTGAGCAGTCCTGGCAAGTTTACAAATGGGAATTTTTAATCTCCTTTCTTGTGGCTTCTAATTGAAGGCTTTTACTTAATTTATTAAAACTGTTAAGAGTGGCCTAAGCAACCTTGAAACCATGAATTAGGTTTAATCCAAAATCCTCTAGTGAAGCTGGAAAGAAGCTGCAACCAAAGTTTCTTAACATTGCTAAGTACTGACGTGCTCCAGATCCTTTGACCTTTATCTGAGCTTTCACTGAAGGCAGTGTGTGAGCACAGGCCAGCTCTGCTCCCTTCTGAGAACTTCCATTCTGGACCATAACTTATCTCAGAAGTCCAGTGGTGCCTAAGGAAATGTGCACATCACTTGTCAAGTGTAGCCTTTTTGTAGGAAAATTATATTTATTGTTCCCTCAGGATTACAAAGTGGTAAGTGGTGCTTGCTGTTGATAACAAAAATAATGCTTATGGGATGATTAATAATCCTGAAATGAGGAGCTTTAAGTAACCTGCTGCTGCTCAGAAAACAAAACTTGAGTTCTTTACTTACAGTTTTCTGAAAACAGAATCTTTTTTATTGTTTTCCCTTTTCATTGCAGCAAACCCAAAAACGAGAGAGAAATGTGTGGGGAAAGCTGCTGCTGCACAAATGCAGAATGTCCTCAGATTTTGGGTCCCCTGAAGGATTTGAGCATTTGCAACTAGTCCTTGAGGAGACTGGAATGTAACCTGGGAAATACAGGCTTGTTCAAGGCATCTGCTGCTGGCTGATGTCAGGGACATGATCTGAAGCCAGCTGGACCTGACCCCATCTAATATGGTTATCTTCATGTTCAAATGAATATACAGTGCTTAGTTCTCTTCTGGGCATGAGAACTGAGGATTGCCAGGTGAAATCGAGGTGATGTGATTCTGGTCATCACCAGGGGTGGTTGTGGAGGTCAAAAGGAAGTGCTCAGAAAGGACAGGAAGGTTTTTCAAGATGGGCTGCTGAGTGTGTTGGTGCAGGTGAAACCCCAGTTCAGAAGTTTGTTAAGCTGATTCTTAACTTAATGATGATTGAGGAGAAGGAAAGCACCTTGAGGAATGATCTCTTCATCAAAAGTGTTAAAAACATCTCCTTCTGATAGTACTTGTCAGAACTGGGGTGCTTGGCTAGAAGAACCATATAGCATTTCTTACAGAGTAGATGGGACAGTAATGTAACTCCTGGCTAAATAAATACTTCTTGTTTTGTTTGTTTGACTTGCTGTGTTTGGCAGGGTTGGAATTCTGCTGCTTTTTGAGCCAATACTGATAACTCTTACAGCTTTTACCTTGTTAAACATGAAGGTTGTTTACTTGTCCTCTAAAGTGGATCAGATACTAGTGTACTAAGTGAGGTTTCTCAGCTAAATTATGGTAAAGTGTTTAAAGTGCATCCCATAATACGCTGTTCTGGAACACAGGGCATGTTCATAATTGTGCAAAAGAGGTGATGATTGAATAGTGTAAGACTTTATTGGAGGTGTGTCACTTGTGGATCACAGTGACCTCAGTTCTAGTTTTCCTGTTAAGAAGTGGCAGGTGAACACAAATACTGCTTTAAACTTGTAAAAATGCAACAGTGCTGAGCTTTAAATACCTCAGACCAAAGGGGACACTGTTTAGAGCGTGGATAATAACTTTCAAGACCTAATACATATTGGACTGGAAATCACTGTAGTGTTCAATTTTAGATGTTGGGAAACTACATAAACGGTTCTCACCACTTTATCTTGGATTTCTTGAATCACTATTTAACTTTTTAAAGAGCATTCAGAGTTGTGCACGCAGATGGGGAGTGGAGCAGGCTGTGGTCTTGGACAGAGAGGGGAGTTGAGTTACTTGAAACATGCACAAAAATGTGTTAATGGTTTATTTGAAATCTTCCTTGTAGTTAGTTCAGATGGCTTTTTACTTTTAATAGGAGTGAAACTCGGGTGTGGTGAAAGTGGGCTTGGCTCCCGTGTTTGTCACAGTGCTCTGAGTCACCCTGGGTCACTGCAGTTCTCACTCTGGAATTCTTGGCACTTCAGGGATGGGAGCAGGACCAGGAAAAAGTTGGTGATATTGGGCTGTGCTTTTATCCTGCTGTGCAAGCAACTCTGTCATTAGTGCAAGTTCATTTTACTTAGTATTCTGTATCCAAAAAAATTGATACAAGTTAATAACAGTTATTCTAAGTTATGTTCTTTGTAAGAAAGGCAGGTTCTGTGAAGAACTTCTGATGTTTTATTTCTTGGAGCTTATCTTTTTATTTGGACTTTCTTCTTGTTATTTGTTTGCTTTATTTTTTTTAGACTTCTCAATTATTGTAACTCAGGTGTGTTTTGCCTGATTTTGGTGTGAGAAGGAAGATTATCCTACTCAGTTTTTATCCTTCCTCCAATTGCTTGCTGAAGTTCTTGGTTCATTGTGCATTTTAGTGGGTTTTAGGACCTCCTCAATAAAATTAAGAGCTGATTTAGCCTCTTCAGTAGAGAAATTAGATTCAAATAAAAATATACAAAGTCTTAATACTTTTCAGTTTGATGCAGAAAACCTGCTCACACTTCAAACCTTATAAGGCTGAGAAAAGGGCTTCATGTTAAACCACAGGCTGCTTAGCTGTCTTCAAGGCTGTGGAATAAGATGTGAGATTAGAGCTGTACTCCATGGACTGAAATTTAATACTTCATGTCCTTAAAGCTGCTACAAGGCCAACAAGATACTTAATGAACTATTGCACGTGGAAAAAGGGCTCTGACCTTGCTGCTCTGAACAGATCCCGCGGGGTGCTGACTGAGGGAAGGGCTGGAACTCGTTATCCTTCCACCAGCAACATTTTATTCTCTTGCAGAATCACTGCAGGGTCAGGTTCTGTAGAAGAAAGTTTCTGATGTTTTAAGCTCGAGTTTGCCTTCAAACACGGCAGGATCTGATGAGCATCAGAGGTGGGAGCAGACAGGGAGGGCAGGGACAGGGAGGGATTGAGCATCACAGACTCGGCACACTCGGAGTTGTGCTGTGCAGTCTCTTGGTACAGAAAGCCTGAGTGTGTTCAGACACAGTTTAATGTCACCCTACAAAGAAGTCTCACTTGGAGACTGGAATAATACATTTCACCTGTGGATAGTAAGCTGAAGTATCTATAACTGTAGTAATACAGAAAAATAAAAATCAACTACTAAATGCAAAAGGATGATACCTTTAATGTATTTGCCTGGCTCTTTAATACTGCCTTTGGCAGCTGGAGAACATGAGACAGTTGTTCCATGTGCTGTGACATCTTAGCAAAGGAAGGCCAAAAAATAAACAGTTCTCACTTAAAATCCAGATAACATTCAACATGTGGGAGGAAAATCTCATCATAGCAGAGATTCCTTGGAATTGGCAGTATTTCTTTATAATGTTTGCTGATCTGTTTTTCCATGGTGTTTGGGGTTTTTTTTAAATCCCTCTCTGGGAAGTGTGGCTCCCTTTTCTGTGAGTGCTGCAATCACATCTCTGTCTGCAGCTTTTCCAGACCTTTGGGATCCATCCTCGATCCTGCTTTGCCCACAAGCAGGGCAGTGGGACTGTTTGCCTTCATGTGCAGCAGGGAGGAGGTGCAATCAGCCGTGTCCCCCACATTTTCCATAGCCCCAGAAGTGCCCTGGGATGAGTGCAGGGAGCCAGGCAGTTCTGCACTGCTCCTCCCACAGCTCCCTGTCTGTAGACCCTTGGCAGCCTCGGGAATGCTGAACCACTGTCCCCTGGTAAAGCAGCGTTGGTTGAAGCTTTATATTGGCACAAAAGTTTCACTTCACTCATTTACAAGATTTGAGACCAAACTAGTTGAAAGTCTGTTTGGTTTTTTTACTGTTTATGCAGTAAATGTGCTTTCCTGGAATTGGGACCTAATTTTCTGCTGGATTTTTTGGGGAGAAGAGCACAAGACTTGCCTATAATAGTTAATTCAAATTTAGTAACTGTCTGCAATTAAAATTATTAATTTGAATATGTTTTGCAAATACTCCACAGATGGTTGTGAGACTGTGAAGTGTTTGGGAGATGGTATTAAACTGTGCTTGCTGTGGTCCCTTTTTCTGTGAGGAAACTGCTTGTCATGTGTTGGTAGCCTGTCACTGATCCCAGATGTGTGGTGAGTTACATCAGCAATGTTCCTGCCCTGTGCAGAGAGCAGACCTGTGCTGTGTCTTGGTTTAGCAGGGCATTGCCTCTAGTACAAGAAATTATCTAGAAACTGCACTTTTCTTGGCATAAATGTAGCACACTGGCATTTTCTGCTGCAACAGGAGTGAGGAATGGTGCTTTTTTACATAGTTCTGTGGCAGTTAACCTGATAGTGGGAACCAAGCCAAGTGTAGTGCTTGGCTTGATGCTCCAAAATCATGCTGGAAGATATCCTGATGTTCTCTTGTAAGTGAGTTAAGTTACCTGTTGGATAGCATTAACTTCATATTTTCAAGTGACACTAACAAATAAGGTCCTCACTTTACTTTTACAAATAATGGCATGATCTGCCTTGGGCCATCAAATTCCTGGTTTCTAGCACAAATACATTTGGTAATTTCATCTTTTATCCTCATTGCAGCAGCAGTTTTGTAGGGCTTGTGCTGCTTTCTGTCTTATCACTAGAAAGTTGAAAGTCGCTTTGTGGGGAATTCAGGTGTTGGTTCAAAGTGTCCCACAGTGCTCTGACAAACAAGGTCTGTGGATCTTGTTCTGGTGCCATCCCCATCTTGTCTGCTTGGCAGATTGGGGTTCCTCCTGAGGTGAGAGACTGATCAGGAGCAGCTGAGATGCAAACACATGTTCTGGTTTGCTTGCTCTGATGCCGGCAGAGCTGGGAACAAATCCTTACCCCTTCTACCATCATCCCTGTTTAGTGACCAAGTGTCCAACTTGCTGTGGTGGAGGGAACTGCTAAAGCTGTTGGGTGCTTGACAAAACAGCTTCAAACAGAAGCAAACGTGGTGTTTGAAGTTGCAGCTGCGTGAACTTGTAGTTTCTGATGTGTTGAATAACTTCATAATCCGCCAGGTGTGGGACAAAGCTGTACCTGTGGATAAAGTGCTCCCCCTGTTGCAAGCTGCTTGGTTTTCCAGCATAACCCTGAACTTCCCATAGGACTCCAGTGGTCATGTCAGAATATATGTACCTCTTTTTCTCTTTTTCTTTTCCCAACAGAGATGGACTGAAAACACTGATGTAAAAGCAATAGGTGCCCAAACAGGAGTTAATTAGTTTCACTGTTTTACAGATGGGGTCGAGGATTCGGTCTGTTGGGTTCCATCTTTGGAAAGGACAGTGCAATAAATCAGTCAAACAGTGTTTTTGGACTCGTGTTTTATATACTACAAATGCTACTTGGTAAGTATTAATTCTGCTTAAAGCCTAAAGCATGCAGCAGGTCTGTGGTGTTGGAGGAGTGCAATACAGATTGCACAATCTGCAAGAAATCAGATAAATGCTTGTGATTTTTATATCTTTTTTTTTTTAGCACCATCCTAATGATACATCTGTCCAAAGGGCTTAAAAACCCAACTGATAACAAGAGTAATTGCATTTTTCCTCTGCTATGCTATTAATAATATAGGTGTCAAGACAGTTTCTGTGCTGGTATTTTCACTTCAGTATATTTAGCATCGGATTGCATGATAGAAAAGAGAGGAAATAAAAATGGAATTTACAAGTTTTGCAGGAGTAATAGGCAAAAAAGTGCATGAAATGTGTTGTATACATGTTGGTAACTATGTGGTCTGCTATAAAGCTGTTAATTTTGATAGAAATAACTTGATCAGCCTGTAACTTTCCCATAACTCAGGAATACAGAGGATGGTTGATGTAAACATACTCCTTATCACAGGACTGTCAGACAGAACTTAGATGCTCCCCTCCAAAGAGTGATTTGTCTTGATTTGTCGTGGTGTTTTAACCAGACTTTTCTGTAAGACAGACTTGCTGAGGAGCCCTCAGTCTGAATTAGTGCTTAGGCTTTGTGCTGTGTGTGGAGGGGGGCCGAGAGCAGCCCTAGTAACTCTCTCTCTCTTGTTGCAGGTATGACAGCAAGTGCAGTAGCAGCTCTAATCCTCATGACATCCTCCATAGTGTCTGTAGTAGGGTCATTGTACTTGGCATACATTCTGTACTTCGTGCTGAAGGAATTTTGCATTGTCTGCGTCATCACATATTTGCTGAACTTCATTCTCTTTATCATCAACTACAAACGACTAGTTTATTTGAACGAGGCCTGGAAACGGCAACTCCAACCCAAACAGGAATAACCCCTGTTTGAACTCTTGACTGACAGTCTGAAGACCCAACTTCCATTAAGTTTATTTTGCAGTAATTTTTTATTCTCCATATCAGACACTTTCCCCGAGAATCATAACTGAATTTTTAATTATAAATTTGAAGGGGCCCCCGATAATTTCTCTGTGCTAATCTTCAGTTTAAATGTGGTTGTGAAAGAAAGCTCTAATACAATCAAAGACAAGCTTTAACTTTACTTTGAAGGAGTTTTAGCCACAGCAAAACCTAGACTCTCTCTTCCCCCTCCACTTGTGAAGTGGGTAACACTTGCTATAAAATATCCTGTATATAAATTCAGGTATAACAAGATGTGATCATGACATTAAATATTCTAGACTAGCATCACCATATTTAATGTTGCCATGTTTACAGTATGTGTATTACTTTTTTGTTTCGTTTTGGTTTTTTTTTTAGCTGATGGACTTAGATTTGACTAGGACTTACACTGTAAATAAAATTAGAACTATTGGTTTCATCCCTGGAGAACTCACTGTACAATGGGTTTTGTTAGGAGCTGTCAGAGGGTTCAGCTCACAGTCGACTGACACGATGGAAGAAGTGACCTCTGAAGAGAACACGGAGTTGCTGCACTCACTGCTCGTGCTGTCCCAAGAATGATGCTTGGGGTTGGTTCCATTTTTTTTTTTCTTCTGTCTTTCTTTTTGTCTCCAGTACCGAAAAATGGAATTAAAGCTGAAACCTGAAGTGTGTTCATTAAACCACAACCTCGTTAATTCTGTACCGAGTGAAAATAGCTTCGTGTGGTCGATGGGAAGCCGCCACCAGGATATTCTGTGCAGGCTGGGGGTTGGTGTATCAAAGTGTTCTTTGAAAGGACTCAGTTTCCATGCAGAGCTGTTTCATTTTTAAGCTGTGGTCAGCCAGCCAGTGTTACTAATGTTTGATGTTCTATGAATGCTGCAGTATAGGATTGCAATTGCAGTGGAAACCACTGACTGAGCGGGATAACCAAGTCGTGCACTGAAAAAGCAGTTACTTAATTGATCTTCGTCAGGATCCTTGGTTTGTGCTATATTGGGAAATGAACTTTAGGCCTGACACACACACACAAGATCCCTTGGAAGGGCAAGCTGTTTAATGGGATAAGTGAGTAAATGTGCTCCTGAAAATGAAATGTGATATAGTGCTATCATTGCTCTTTCTAATAACTAATTGGGAAAAAAAAAAATTAAACTGCGGATTTAAAGGAACAAAATTGTACATGTTGTTTCTGCACTCAGTATTCTAAGGCTGAATGTTAAAAGTGCCTTCTGTCTTAAAATCTTAAACCAAATACTTTGTGTTGAACTTGGCAGGCAGAAGTGTCCTTGCTTTAAAAATGAACAAACAAACAAACAAAATTCCCAGCAAACTTGCTGGGGATAGAGGAGTATTTAAGAGATATGGTTTAGTTTTTAGACTGAGAAGTGGTAGCAGTATTGTTTCAGTTTAATTAAAAAAGGTTGATGGCCATTTGGAAAAGTAAAATATTTGTGTTTCAGACTCTGTGACACCAAAATGTGTAGGTTCAGTTACTTTCTGTAATTGGTGCTGTGCTGCTTTTTGCCCTTGTCAGCTTCTAAATATGGAGAATTCCAACTGCATACCATTTATTTAAAGAATTAATCTAACTACTTTTTGGATTTTTTTTCTCAAACATGAATGTCAGAGAGACACTTCCGTTGTATGGATAAGTGGATTATAAACACTAAGTTGCTGAGGATAAACTTGACTGTGAAACATGCAGTGTTTCCGTAGAGCAAATTTTTAGATTGAATCCACAAAATAGTATTTAAATTACTACTGAAGTCATTTTCTGGTTTGTATCAAGGATGTAGGTGGAAACTGCTTTTATGTATAGAGTTCTGTGGTATGAGTAACATCTGTTGCATGTAACACTAAATTACTTGTCCCTCTTGTCTGACAGTTTTAGACAACAATTCATTAAATGCATTTTGTATTGACCAGAGTATAGTTAAAGCTTGTCTTGATGTTTAGTTCTGTCTCTCAAATGCCTTGAACTTTGATATGAGGGGAATGAATGATGTTAAACTGGTCCCTCAAGGCTTGGCTTTGTTCTCTCACAAGCCTTGAGGCAGTATCACTGTTTAATATGTGGTATAGATTTATTTTGATGCATTCCTGTGATCTACACTAAGGCATCTTTTTTTTCATCCAAGGAAGAGGTGAACACGTGCTGCCTGAAATGGTCAGTGGCAGTGCTCATATCTCAGAACAAGCAGCCATGGAGACAAGTATAATCACTGAGTACTTGGTCCATTTTCTGGGAAAAAAAAGGAAAAATAGCCCCATCAGCTGAAAGTATTGGTGTTGACTTAACTTCACTGTGTCTTGTGCTTGTTTGTGTGGGCATAGTCTGTTAATTCAGTTTGTTTAGTAAAAATGTTTAGGGCCAGATTTCCAGCAGTCGTGTCTGCAGTCCTTGTTTGTGTGCACGTAGGGATCAAATGGAACTGGAGTTTGGTCTCTGGAAGAATTTGCAGCTACACTTTGTGCACAGACTTGCAAATCTGATCCTTAATTGTGAACTCTTCTGTCTTGTGTGCTTTTCTTGCAGTTACTTTTTACTGGAAGTGATTTGCTAGAAACGGGCCTGACTCTTCTATTTCTCTCTCGTGCTTCAGAAATGCAGTTGGCCTGAATAAAGGGCAAAATAATCTTAGCAGTAGAAATTTGGACCTCTTTGCTTCCAGTTCTTTGACTCTCCTTGTTGCTCCCAATGATAGAAACAGCATCTTTCTTCCAGTAAAATGGCACAGGTTGTGATGTGATGGAAATCAGAGGAGTGCCCCCCCTGCCTGCCCCAGCCAAAGCAAACGTGGTGGGAAACGTGTGGTTGATTCTGATTTCACCCTTCCAAACCCAAAGGCAAATTCTGAGAAATCTTGAGGATACAGGAAAACACAGGTAAATAATACCTGGGCTGGCAAGGGACAGGGGGACGTTACACAGATCCTCGTTGTGGTTTCAACACTCATGAGAATGGAGGGAAAAAATTCACAATATCCAAACAGTGGTTCTGAATTTGGGTCCTTCCTCCCCCTCTTTGGCTCTCAGAGTCACCAAATATTCTCAGTTGGAAGTTCCTCGGCGAGGAGCGGATTGGAAAGTCAAAACAACCTCATCCCAAAACCTGCTTAGGAATTAAACATTCCTGAAATCCTCTTACTGTAAGGTACTTGCTACTCTTAAAGGCCAACAAAGCATTCAAGTCTCGTTGAGGAAATGAGTGTTCTTGGAAGTTTCTCGGTGTAAAGTGTTCATGATGCTGAGGCCAATGAAACATTCCCGACCACCTTTGATGCCTGAAGTGGCAACAGATCTCTTGTGAGGAGGTTTCTGCATTCTGTAGTGTTTGTCTGCTGCTGTACAGAGTCTCTCAATTGTTCCAGGAGGTTGGTGAGGTGCTTCAGGCAGCACTTGATGCTCCTAATTTATATGGGCTGAAGTCAGAGATTGAATGGCTTTGATTCTGCCAATGTTGTTTAAACGTGAACTAGACAAAACTGTTCCAGAAAAGATGAAGTATTCTGTTACCATAAAACTGTATTAAGCATGGCCTAAATATTAGGTGTTTGTTCTGTATAGTATGTTCCATCAACTATTTATTCCTAGTGCTTTAAACTCCAAATTAAACACCCATTGAAATGGAGTCATTGGGCAGATGTTCCTTTCATCGATACAGGCTGAGAGATTCTATATCAGAGGTTTAGGATACAATTTTGCTAACAGGTAAAACAATGTAAATATGTATGAATTCTATTTGTTGCACATAACTTTTTTGGTATAAAAAAAAATAATAAATGTAGAAATTACCTGTGGACGTCTTGCTGCAATCATTCTTATGCTGCATTCATGCAGTCCAAACATAAGAGCTTGAATGAACCCAATCAGAGGCCTTTTTGGACTCAGTCTGAGCCTTAGAAACTGTTTTTAACGTCAGTACTGTAATTCTGTTTCTAGAAATGTACTAAGTTGTGGGGTTTTTTTCAAAGACATTGTGTGTGTTAGCAGTAGTTTAAAGCACTTGATTCCCCACAGATCCCAGTTTATAGAATTCCTGCAGCTTCATCACGTTGTGTGCACTGGGTGTGTAGAGGCTGAGCAGCGTTGACTTGAGGCTTTAATTGTTTACAGTTCTTTAAGCAAGGTGCAAAAAAAAAAAAACCCCAACATTCAGTGTGTGATCTTTATCACTTCCTGCTTTATTGGTTCTGTGGGTCTGCTTGAACCCACTCCCACAAGAACACAAAGGATCTGGAAAATGCTGTGTGTGTTCCTGGATTTGGGGGGCTGAGGGAACTGCCGGGAAGGGTTGGGTAGGGCAGCTTGGGTTTATGATTGCACTGAGCTGGTCAGAACAAGCAGGAACTGAGCTCAAATGTGTGCTTTTCATACATATGGGCATTAAACTCTGCATCTGTTGTGTTGGACTGAATGAAGTTCAAACTTCGTCTTCTGCAGCTGCAAGCCCCATGTTACCACAGGGATCTGAGCCCTGATTTGTAATGGGTGAACAGTGTCAGATCCTTCTCTGTATTTTGGTATGTCCTGTCTGGTGAAATGGGGAAGAAAATTATTTTCTTCTTTAAATAATGATGTCTGGAGATGGAGAAGTTGAGACCTTTCAAACACTGGTAGTGGGCTTAAATATGGTATTGCTTCTACCATGGTACGTTTGAACAAGTGTCTTTTTACTGTGCATAGACTTTTATATTCTGGGGCTTTAGTTATGTAGAAGATCTAGACCTAACATGGTGTGAGGAATGTCGATAGTGTGTTGTTTCTTTTCCCTTAAAAACTTCATAATTGTTTTGAAGTCTGCAGCAAACATCTGTGCCCTCATTCTGCATGTGGCAGGGTGGAAGGTGGGGTTGATTCCTAATGTACCACCTCTAAAGGAAAGAGAATTTGGCCACCACAAAACATAAGAGCAAATATTTTCTTTATACCGTCAGATTTTGGTGACTTTCCTGAGCCACTAACACAGGAAAGCGTTAGGAAAGGGAGTCATAGCAACAGTTTCACACAGAGTCTGTGAATCATTAAAACTACCTAATTGTACCAACTTCCCAAATTCACTGGGCAGCCCCAGTTTTGTCGTTCTGCTCCCTGTGATGCTGCTTTTGGGACAACCCTGGGCTGTTGCTGTAAGATGTGTGCAGACTAAGTGTTCTGAGCTGCCCTGTGAGTGTTGCTGTGATCTATGACAGTCCAGAGCCAGGCCTTTGGAGTCCCCTAAGATTGGTGTGCAGCCCAAAAGGGACGTTATTACACCACTGTGCTGTCTGAAGCAGCACGTTAATTTACACATGGCCCTACCCCAGACTGCTTCAGGGCACTACCAGAAAGGTTTAGAACAAACTTGCCCTCTTAGAATGCTGTTACTGTAGTCCATGGTGACAGTTTAATATGAAGGAAGCCCTTCCATGCTGGAAGGTAAAACTGCATCGAATAGTGGCAGCTTTGGTACTGTGAGTAAAATAAATAGTTTTATTAAAGTTCAGTTGATGTAGTACCTGCCTATCTAACATATTCCACCTTGCTGCTGTAGTATGAATTGCATACTGTGTTGGGAGTATGTTGGGTGTCCTCATAGTGGTTCTTACCCTTCCTGAATGCTGTGAGTGCTCAGGAGTTCTCACACACACATCCTGTCAGGCAGGAGAAGCTGCATAAACTCTGCTCCTCTGTGGACAATTTGCTGTGATCTGAGTAGTGTAACTGTTAGGGGAGTATAACTGGAAAACCTCATTTGCATTAGGGGGATGTGATGTTCATTTAGAGTAACTTAGATTATTTTTTTTTAAGTCTTCAGCATTGATTTGTGTCATGTAATATTTGTGTTGGGGTTTTTTGCCATAAACAGATACCTCAGTCAGGATCTCTAACTTCAGCTCCTTGAAACTCTGAATATTTGTTTTACTCTCTGGAAACAGGAAGCCTCCAGACATGGCTAAGCAGAGGAAACCAGTGTTTCTGATCTGCTTCACATCATAGTAACTCCTTCAGGTGGACTAGAAATCGCATTAGACTTGCAAGACTCGAGTCAGGCACAAAAGTTATTTAATAAGAAATTTAATAACAAATTCAGTGTAATACCCTTTGATTTCATTTTAAACAGAAGGAATGTGATGTTTTTACAGGAGGAAGACAGCTTGATTCATTTGCAATCTTCCAGTATCTTTCTCTAAGAACAAATGCAGCTGCTTTGGGCTGTCGCTGGCGGGTAAATATTCCTTTCTTGTTCCCCAAAACACGTGTGGTCCCTGTAGAGGTTATAAAACAAAGCAAGGATATATAACGTGCCCTTATATACCCTACTTGAACTGTTACAGTGTATGTACTAAATCAGGTTAGGAGGAAGAGACCTATGCACTTTCTTCTCCACACAGTCAAGGTACAACAGGGAACTTGGCTGATGTAACTTGTGTCACCTTGGCAACAATTAATCGATGTCACAGAGCAATACAGCTGCAATTCAGTGTATTTACAGCTGGTAAATCGATGGCACTTCATTTGGGTGTGCCCATTAACTTGAGCAGTATTATATTTACAATAGATATTCCTGCCACTGGTTCCACCTTGAAATCTGATGGTTGGAAAATGTTGATGACTATTTGACTGTACTGTCCTTTAGTGGGGTCTGTCCTTTTAGCCTATTTTAGTTCTCATAGGAAAGTAGAAAAGAGGATTGCAACACAGAGAGGGACTGGAACTGCATCTGTGTATGTGAACTTGTCTACATTTTCTCCATCCTCCTGTTAGAAGCTGATACTACTTTTCTGACCCTGCACTGCACTGACTGAGCTTTCTGCTGCCTGTATTGGTGCTCTCTGGATTATCCTTAGTGGTTTTCTCTGCCTGCAGTCAACACTGACTTCACCCCTGTGCTCACTGCAGGTGGCACGAGCAAAAGTGGTTCCTTACCAGGTCCCCTGAGCTGTAATTGTTTAATTTCTCTGTGACTGCACTGTAGATTAAGGAATGCCCAGTACTTTGTGACTGCACTTCTCATTTATTAATGGTGGATGGAGTGTCACGATAGACAGTTGTCTGCCAGTGTGGCATCTGCTCCTCTGTTGCTAAACCTCTACCAAGTTAATGATTCATTATTTAGGGTGCTCTGTTGCTAAGGGCAGCTGTAGATTAAATAGGAAGAAGTGAGACACATCCTGACAGCTGAATGAGCTCTGAATTGAGGGTGGCCAAGAAACAGGAGCAACCTGGGTCTGCTCACAAGCTTCCCTTGCTCTGCCCTAGTGCACTGTCTCGTGTTCTGGGGATCATCTCTGCAGGAGCTCAGGCTGGAGAGAGGATGCATTAAGTACAGGCAGGACCCTCCCTCTTCCCTCTTGGCCCTGGTCATGCTGGATTTTGTCACAGGAACCAGCAGTGCTCTGTCTTGGTAAACAGAGGGCCCTTTGTCCTACCCTACAGCCCAATATTGTTTGTGTGGCATAAACCACTTTAAACTTGCAGGGAGGATGGAGAGTTGTTTGGAGCACAAATAGAAGCCTACCTTGATTAGTCATGAAATCAGCAAAATTCCATATGAGCTCCCCAATAACATACTCCTTCCTCTTCTTGTCAAAAACAGCGTGGTACTCCTTTAGCATGGCCTTCTGGTACTCCTCACTGAACATGAGAGGTGGATCCTACAGCCAGGGAAAAGAGGTGGCCTTGAGTGCAGGTGACAGTTAATCCCAGCAAAGGCACTTCCCATTACTGGGGACCTGCTTCCTGAAGACAAACTGGGTGGTTGCTTGGTCTTTTCATTGCTGCTGTATTAACAATGGCTGTGGAGTGACAGCTGGCAACTATTGACATTGCAAGGGGCCACACACATAACCTACAAACAGAATTCCAAGTATTCCTATGGAGAGGCTGTGCTGGTCTTTGTCATGGCAGGGACAGCAGTGCCACCCCCTTCTCTATGTGACAGCACCATGACATCACCATCCAGTGTTGCATCTTCCAATTCAGCATTTTCCACAACTGCCAAAGTACAGATTTCAGAGTGCTCAGTGCTCTCAATCAAACCTAAGAACTCCTCTTTAGGTAGACTCTAACCTCTGCTAGTGGCAAAGCTCATTGATTTTGGTGGAGCAGGATTACAGTCCTGGAATCTTCCAGGCACTCACAGCTAATGCATCTCAAAACAAAGGCAGGCTCAGGGCCCAATTCTGCCAATTAAACTGTGCTGCCCTGTAAGAGCAGCAGAGCTGTTCCCACCTGGGACATCTACAACACTTACACTGTGGAGTCCAGGAACCGAGTCTGCTCCGTATTCACTCTGGATAATGGGCTTTTGGTAGGTTTTATACCAGTTCTCAAACTGTGCTGTGAGTTGTAGTGGAATCACTTCCAGATGGCCTGGGTCGTGGTACCAGGAGAAGTAGCTGTTTACACAAATCACATCCACATAGGGAGCCTACAGAAAAAACAAGGTGAGAGTGTTTTGTCACAGAGCTCAACGTAGACAACCTTCTCTCGTAAAGCTAAATCCTCCTTTGGGTTTATTTAATGGAATCCAGGTTTATTACATGTAGAATGAAGTCTTTTTTCCCCATTGCTCAGGCCCTCCAAACATATCTTTCCCAGAAGAAAAAAAAAAAAGAAGGCAGGATAAATTTAATAAGCTAATAGCATATTAATTTGGCATTTTTCTTACAGCCTTAGGAAGTCACAGCAAAGAGTTAGACAAGATCAGCCCGTTTCATCTCAGGTTTGTTAGAAGCTTTTCTTTCCAAGATGTCTCTGGCTTGCAGGTACATTTAGATGTACTTTTTGAGTATTGGAATGTGATAACCAAGTCAGTGGTCAAATATTTTGGCAAGCAGCTAAATTTGTGCATCGATGGTGCAATACTAAGACTGAGCATTCTGCAAGTTCTATGCCATTTCTACCACATGGACAGTATGAAAAAAGGGCACAAAAGCCCACTAAAGATAAAGTGATGTTGTATGTAACTTGTTCAATGTTCTCTTAACATGTTTTGTAATAAAAGAAAAGAAGTTCTAATATCACATCAGTGTATGAGATCTGTTCTTTGGCTTTGTTTTCCTGTGCTCAGGGTGGTCAGAGCATCTCCCAGGGACGGGATATTGGAGTTGGTGTGCGAGTGCCTGATTCAACAGCAATACCCAAGAGCAGATTCCTGCTGGGCTCCTTCAAAACTGAGGCCATCAGGTGTTTTTTTTCCTGGGGTGGGCAGGAACAGACCTTGGAGTTACAGACTGGTAACTGCAGAACAGCTTAGAAGCAACACAAAGTGTAACCTGTAGCACAGACACGTGGTAGGACCAGGTACCTCCAAACTCACCTGCTCCACGTGTTTGTTGTACAGCTGTGACAAGCATTATAAAGCCACCTTGAAAAATTAAAAATTACACAGGAACGACCCTGGAAACAAATGTATGTTTAAATTCCTTGGTTCATGCCATGGCCAAAGGCACAGACATCCAAGAAAAATACCCCTTGGCTATTTATCCAGCTCTAGGGCTTTAATTATGAAGCTGGAAGAGCTTTTTAGATTATTCAACACAAATAGACATCTGCCAAAGAAGATCTAGAGCAGTTTAAAGCAGGAATTAAAGCAAAGCTTCCTTCCTTTAGACTTCCACAAGGGTTGTTAGTGTTTTAAAGAGGTTAAAGCTTTGGCTTAATTGCAAGTGAAAATCCTGAGCATTTGTAAACACAATCAATGGGAATTGCAAAGCACGACAATATTAATGGAATCCAGGGGTATAATCCTGCACACAAAGAACTGTTCTCTCTTACAGATACTTTTTTTTCAGTGAGACTACAACTACAGGACAAGGTGCTTTGTACTAGAAACAAAACCATAAGTTTTCTTCTGCCTTTCCCTGTTAAATATCTCCAGTAAATCTGGGGAGGTGGGGGGGGGAAAGGACTGTAAAACAAGGAACAAGAAGAGGAAATTTAATGTATGAATTTAAAAAAATAAAAAAAGGCTAGAAAATAAAGTAAACTTACACCACGATCAAGGGCGTAATTAGCCTCTGTCACAAAGGTTACTGGTCTGGAGGGATCCAGAGCTTTAGTGTAAGATATCACTTTCCTGTTTGCAAACAGTAAAACAGAGTTCAACAACAGAATGGAGAAGCACAGCCCCATTTCCCCAGGCTCTCTGTCCTTCCACCCCGCCTCGAGCTGGTTTTTGATTTAGCAGCCAGTATATTTAATTAAATAAAGAGATTATCTGTCACATAGTGGTTGCTGTCCCACCTGAAGAAGAGCAGAGTGGAAGCACACCAAGCACAGGCACCTGAATTTGTCTGTTGGTGCCAGCAGCTTAGGAGTTGGAGAAGGGACAGTGAGTTTGAGGACAAAACTGTAAAAAGGATAATGGGAAGTTTGTGAGCAACTCTTGGGATGTGTTCCTGCAGAAGCACGAGGCCCTATCCCTGTGCCAGAGCAGGCAGAGGTTGGCTGCTTTTGAGGAAACCCTGAGTTGAGGGAGATGACACAGAAGGGGAGGGTCAAGCCCTGCTGCAACCCCAGCGTGGCAGGAGGGTGGTGGATCATTCCAATAAATTAAATTTCACAGTTATCTCTTAAAGCATCTACAGGGATGGTCTGCTACCCCACTGCAGAGCCGCCTCTTGGCTATCCGAAGCTTAAATCTCTTTAAAAATAAAACCAAAGGGTCTGTAGGGGCTTGAAGCAGTGGCTTTGAAGTGGGGTGTCACAGTCTCCTGCAGAACAAGTAAGTGGCACTGACTGAAGAACTTTGTCTTCAGAATGAAAGGCCAATTATTTTACAGCTTTGCCGTAATTCTCAGAGAATTTAGCACTTCCAGTGGTAACAAGGAATATTCTGTTGCCATCAGGTCTGATTTTGCTTTATCCTTAGCTCAAGAAGAGATGCTCAGACCACATGGATTCCTGGTAATTTTGCAGAACCTAACTGGTTCAAAACCAACAAGCTGAGACAGTTGAGCATCGCTTCCGTACATGCAGCAGTTACACTTTCAGTTTGCATCTGCACCTATGGCTTCAGGGTTCCCAAAACATGCCTGCCCTCTCTTTAACTGCTTCTCTGTGCCATCCCAAAGGAAGAAGATGCATCATCTGCCAACATTCAAGCCTCAGCTCTGTACAAGGAGATGCACTTACCTAAAGTAGAAGTCTGCTGGGGGCAGCTCCGAGGCCGGCTCGTTGGCCACCGACCACATCACAACTGAGGGCCTGTTCTTATCCCTGCGGATCAGCTCCTGCATCACAACCATGTGGTGACTCAAGGAGTCGTTCCCCAAGCTCTCGCTTAAAGACAAGAGGTGAGACCCAGTGAGGTGAGGGTGTAAAATCCATCCCCCTTTCCCTGTGAAAACTCTGGGGTGCACGAGCCCAGCTGAGCCTTGACACTGAGTATGGCTCCTGCCCTACTTCCCCAAAGCTCTCTGCACAGTTCAGGGCCGTGGTTTGGGCTCATTAATTGAGCCATGTGGCAAAATGCCCCTGGGTTGCCCAACCCCTCCAGGCACACGTGGCGCAACGGGGTGATTTCTAAATAGAGCAAAGTACTCCCATTATCGGGACAACGGGAGGGGACAGTTCTGAGGTGGCTCAGAGAGGAAGAGAGGAACAAGGGCAGGGTGTGCTGAGCAGTTCCTTACGGCAGTTTGATGCCCACGCCCGGGCTCTCGTCGATGACCACGATGCCGTAGGCGTCGCACAGATCCATGATCTCCTCAGCATAGGGGTAGTGGCTGGTGCGGAACGAGTTTGCCCCCAGCCAGCGCAGCAGGTTGAAGTCCTTCATAATCAGGGCCCAGTCAAGGCCTTTGCCACGGATCTGGGGAGAGAGAGAGAGATCACCCCCTGTCCCACTGCTGGGCTGGGGCTTCTCCCCATGTGTTAGCCAAGCACCGCGGCTTCCCTGCGGGATCCATCTCCAGCACTGCCGGGGGCTGGGAATCCAAGAGCAGCTGTCACAGTCAGAGGGGTTTGGGTAGGAAGGAACCTTAAAGACCATCCCGTTCCACCCCCTGCCATGGGCAGGGACACCTTCCACTATCCCAGGTTGCTCCAAGCCCCGTTCAACCCAGCCTTGAACACTTCCAGGGATGGGGCAGCCACAGCTTCTCTGGGCAACCTGTGCCAGGGCCTCACCACCCTCACAGTGACCTGCTCCAGTGCCCCACTGACTGTATGTCAGCATGTCTGACTGGAAGCCACAGCTGGAGATGGCTCAGCATCTCCACCAGCACACCCCAGGCCCACCCATGCACCCTGAGGGATGTTGGGACTATGGCAGGACTGGGCATGGTGTCCCCTCCCAGCCTGGGAGAAGGGTGTGAGGAAACAGCCCCTTGGAGGGGAGGGAAGGCAGGCAGGTGAGGTGAGGGGCCCGTGGGTGCCCACACTCACATCTGCATCCTCGTGCTTGTTGACACCGTGGAAGTAGAAGGGCCTGCCGTTGATGAGGAACTGGGTGCTGGTGACGTGGACGGTGCGGATGCCGACCGGGAGCGTGTACACGTCCTCCAGCGACGCCCAGGCCACCTGCGCCTGCATTTTCACCTGGATTGCCAAGGAGGAAGGTGAGTGATGTGCTGGGGTTCACAGGGACACTTTGCGCTCCCTCCCCTTTATCTATGAGAGCTATTTTGACTTCCCGTCCGCTTCCCAGCCCTGCCTAGGCACAGAGCCTGCTCCTCACTGCTGCTTCATCCCTTGTCCTCAGGGTAGGAGCAAGGTCTGACTAAACAGAAAATAGAAATCCAAGCTGGGGAAGTTAAAGGATGAAGAATGAGCTGCTGGATGACCCTTCTGGGGCTTGCTCACCCCAAGAGCTGCAGTGTCTTTCCCCCATACTCGTCTGGCCCATTTCATCCCCCCCACAAGCAAGACAGTAGGACCACTTCTCTGCCCTGCACCAGGAGCGACTGACATGTCACCTGCTCACAAGAGACACAAACCTGAGACCCTGGAGACTCACAGCAGCTCATCTGCCCTGATTTCTGCATCAAAACATCACTACTGATCCTTAACTCACAGAGAGTCCTCCAAGGCTCCAGCTATTAAAGCTGAACTCTTGCAGAGTAGAAGGAAAGCTGACTGCGTGGCAAAGCCTGTGGAAGAGGTTGGCAGCCTGCTCCTCAGAGACTCTGCTCTCAATTTGCAGGGCATCTCCTCCCCTGTATGGTCTCAAATGGGATGGACTGGCCCCTAAAGGTGAAAGGGAAGCACCTCAGAGCACACGTGTGCACTCCAGGCGTGCCCTTCTCACTGCCAGACCGTGCAGTTCAGCACCCAGGGAGCTGCCAAAGCTTGATTTGATTACTGCCTAATTAGCAATGCCACGCTGGTCACATGAATAGGAGCTGTGAGAGAAGAGAAGATGGGCCATAGGGCAGTTCCTTAACCCAATTAGACAGAGAGAACACACAGAAAGGAAGAAATGGCACTTTACCTCTAAGGAGTAAAGGTATCCAGGGTTCTCGTGCATCAGGTAAGGCCACCAAAGATTTGGGTTCAGGACTTTGAGTTCTCCCTGTGGCCCATCTCCTGTAGCAACCACCTTCCCCTCCTGGTCACGTAAACTCAGGGACAAGGAATAGGCTGAGCTGCCAACAACTGACACCTTGTACTGCACCAGTGCTGGTTCAAAGGAAACAAAAGACTATCAGAGACTGACACAGCAGGGGAAATACTTGTATCACATGTTGGGGGCTTTTCATATACAACAGCATTAAAAATGAGGGAGATGTAGAACAACAACAGTGGCATGAATCGAGTGTAAGAAGCAGGACCTGCCTGTTTTGTGGTCCAGAATTTTCCAACAAGGTTTGTGTATCACAGAACTCTCACTTAGAGATAATCCTGCTCTAAGTGGCAGGAAGACTGCTCCTACTGAGAAATTCTGCTTTGAGAAACACCTGACCATCCCTTGACTTTAACTTGCAACAACTTCTTGGTTTTGTTATTGTTTCTGAACACTTTACCACATTCTTGCAGCTGCTGAGCTGTGCAATAGGCCAGCTCAGGTTCAAGAGAAAGCCACTAGGAAACAAATTCAGTCAGGCTTTTGCAGGATATTTTCCCTGCTGCCCTTGTCATCTCCATTTGGAGTCTGAGGTAGCTGCTGTAATTGTTCTGGACCTACCAACATGCTCTGATGAAGTAGTTGTCACAGTAATATCATCTATGTAGACAGAAGGAGTGGTGTAAAGCACAACCGGGCGATGGATTCCAGCATAATTAAAGAAATCAAACCTGGTGTTCTGCACAAAATAGTTCTTGGGATACCTGAGTGAGCAAGACAAGGAGAAATGGCTACATTATGCTTCATTACACAAGAACTGAAAGCAGCATATGGATGCTGGCAACGCAAAATAGTCAAGTAATCACAGCTGCTGGCTGGTAAAATAGTCTTTACAACAGGGCGGATCTATCTTTCAGTGGTGCTACTGCTGCTACACTAAAGGATTCTGCCAGCTAAAAACATCTGGAGCCCAAAGAGTTTGATCCTTCAGGATAGCAGGTACTTGCAGTTTCCAGCTGAATTCAAGCTTCTCAAATCTGCCATTGATTCAGCTTGACAAATCACTTAATCTCAGCTCCCTGTGTATTAAAGAGATGCAATAACTCAGTGCTGATTTCTTGTAGCACCAAAGCTTAAACTCCTCCCTGCTCGACTGCTGAATTTCAGCATAAATACAATCCCGTGCTTTTGTGAGTTGCTTGGAGGGTTTTACACACCAGCAGCTGAATAAATTCCCACTCCCCCATCCCTGGGATCAGCCCAGCAGTGCAGCACCTTGGCAACTCACCTTGTTTTGTCAGTCATGTACTGGATGGACCCCGGGGGCAGAGTGTGGGGTGTCAGGGTGTTGTTGAGTGCGACAGTGATGCGGCAGAGGGTCCCTGGGCTGCCCCGGATGACGTTGCTGATATCAGCTTCAAAAGGGAGGTGTCCCCCTTCATGCTCCACCACTTGCTCCCCGTTGACCCACTGCAAGAGAAGACACCCAAAAAAATGGAATTATTGGGGTTTTGTGGCAAGCAAAGCACAGAGAAGGGAAGGAGCCCAGCAAAGGGCAGTCGGGATCCCCAGCAACACTGAACCTTTTTCTGGGCTCTTGATCCTCAAAGGATCAATCCAGAAGCCCTTCCTTTGCCAGGAGGTAGGTCTGGTTTACCTACAAATGTCACTGAGAGACACAGTTTTGGGCAGATCCAGTAGCGAGGAAATATTTAGGAACTAGTCCCGATATTGGAGCATCAAAGAGAAACTGGAAATCACGGCCAAGTTCTTGGCTGGGGGGGAAACAGGCAAGAGCGAAGAAAACAGCAAAGGGATACAAAATCTAGGCAGAGATGCCACGAGCCCAATTTTGGAAGCACACGGACAATCTCACGTACCACGACGGCGTAGTAATGGGCACTCCCAAAACGCAGCACCACCCTGGTGTGGGGGGGGTCCTGCAGCCAGCGGGCAGGGAGCAGCACCTCCTTCTCATACCACACCCAGCCGATGTAGTTCTCCAGGCTGGGGTCCTGGGTCATGTCATTGAAGCTGGCGGGCACTGGCATGTCAATCACAGGGCCGGTCTGGCAGGAATTTCATGGAAAGGGAAGGAAGAGATCATTTAAAAAGAGAAATTTTACTGCTGGAGGTGTCCCCTACCACGACAGCCTTACAATCCCTTTGCCAAGGGGGGAATAACTCAGGAAGACCTGTTTAGAAACTGGTGTGGTTTGTCACAGGTCCTACACAAATCCTGATTAGCAGCAGGCACGGGAATGTGCCTGTTCCTACAGGAAACAGCTGCTCATATCTTTTCCCCTCCTGATGTACAATGAAGTGCTTTCGCTAATGGCTCTGGTGTCATGGAATCAGAGAGGTGAGGGGGGGAAAAAAACACCCAGGTTGTTGTTTTAGCCCAGGGCTTCCCACAGCCTGTATTCTTTCCTGCACAGCTCCAGCTGTTGGGTGAGCAATGCAGGGAGTTGTTGGGGTGCTGCTTGTCAGGCTAAGAGCTGTAGTAAAAGAGTGGCAAGACTAATGAATATTTTGGGACAGATTCTTCAGGGAAGGTTCATGGAGACTGTTTGGAATGAGTTCAGCCTTTCTCAGCCCCTGAAAGCAACAGGGATTCAACGGAATCACTTCACTTGCTTATTTAAAGGTAAGGGTTAGAGGGAGGCAGTGCCACGATACACTGAACATCGAGGTGCTATTGCCAAACAGAGCTGCTCATTTTTAGCACCTGCTGAGCTCGTGATGTTGCACAAACAAGCGCTGCAGCAGCTTCCCCTTTCCTGAGGAAGCCTTTCCATGGAAAGGGGAACAAGGAAGGTGTGGTTGCCCAGGGTCAGCATCATGTGCGGGGCTGACTCAGCACCAGCACTGCAGAGAACTCGGTACCCGAGGATTCCAGAGGGAAAATCCTTGGATGGTGAAGCGGATTTTCTAGTATTTGATGCAGGACATCCTTTTAACTGGGATGGCCAGAACCAGTGTCTCCTTCTGGGAGATCCTCTGATGCTTAAAGCAGGTAAAGTGTACATGTCTAAGCCTCCCTTTGTGGGGGAATAGTTCAGGATTCCTCTCCCTTGGCTGGCACTTTTTGCAATAACTTCCATCAGCACAGTGTCTTTCAGCTCTTCTCCCCTTCCACAATTTGACCAAAAATTTAGTCAAAGGACTAAAAATAGTAATTATGAATGACTTATCCACTTTATGCATAGAATACATAACTTTTTTCTTTTAGGTTAATGGTCTTAATTTCCTAACAGATTTCAGTTACACTAAAACTTTGCTTATCAGCACTCTGCAACTTTGAAATAAATAATTCTAGTGCCCTTTCCAGGCATGTTTCTGTTTATTCTGAGCTGCTGACGGGCAGGTCAATGCTGTGCAAGGCCAGCCTGGCTCCTGCAGCACAGGGCAGCTGAAGGTGTCTGGAGTTCATTCAAACGGTTCCTGGCCTCACAGCAGCCGCGGGATCATCATAAGGATCACCAGAGGCTGCTGCTAATTAGGATCTGCCTTAAGAATAACCTCTGCCCTAAGCGAGCGCAGGGCAGGGGGCGAAGGGCAGCAGCTCCGCAAGCCCGGCGGGGAAGGAAGGGGGGAAGGAAGGGAGAAAGGAAGGAAGGAAAGGGGAAAACGGTGCTCTAGGGGCGGGATGAAGCCTGGTTTGGAGGGGTCCCGTACCCCGAGCCCCGGGATGCCCCCCCGCCCCGCCGTCCCCGCTACCTGCCGGAGCGGCTGCTGGTACCAGCGCTGCGCGAACCCGGCGTTCCTGCCCGGAGACAAGTCGGCGCGGAAGCTCCAGAGGCCGCCGAGCTCCTTGCGCTCGCGGGTGGGGGTGTCCCGGGGGAAAAGCATCCCGGGCATCCCGGGCAGCGCCGCCGATCGCCCCGGGAGCAGCGGCAGCAGCAGGAGCAGCGGGAACAGCCCGGCCGCGCTCCCGCCCGGCGCCGCCGCCGCCATCTTGGGTGTGGGCAGTGCCCGGCCGGGGGCGGGGCCAAGGGGGCGGGGCCCGACCCCATCCCGATCCCGATCCCGGTCCCGCCCCGACGGGATGGAACCGCGTCCTGCCCCACGCGTCACCTGTGGGCAAAGCCACCGGTGTCCTGGCGTGAAGGAACTTGTAGGCGTGGGGCTGTGTCCGGGATTGGGGGATTTCCTCGAACGGCTTCCGTTTATTTATTTATTTAATTCTCTACCCATCTATTTATTTATTTATTTATTGTTTTGTTACTTAAGGGGTTTTATGTATTACCTACTTTTATTTGTTTATTTATTTCTTTATTGTTTAATTACTTGCGGGTTTAAAGGCATTCATTGCCTTTATTTATTTATTTGTTTGTTTGTTTATTACTTGCGGGTTTAAAGGTATTATTGCCTTTATTTATTAATTACTTGTAGGTTTAAAGTTATTCATTGCTTAATTTTATTTATTTATTTATTGTTTAATGACTTGCGGGTTTAAAGTTATTCATTGCCTAATTTTATTTATTTATTTATTTATTTATTTATTTATTTATTTATTTCCTCTGTAATTGCTTAGGGGTTTTCATTTATTTTTGGCCTGGGAGTGGGAGTGAGCAGCTGGGAAAAACGAAGGTCTGACTGACTGAGATGTGTGAAGGTACCATGTGGACAAACACCAGCCTCCCCCAACACACAGACACCCTGCTGCTCTGCACCTACCATCCCTCGAGAGCTTGCACACCTCATAACCAGCTCCTCTGCCAGGTTCACACACCAACCCTCACCAGGGCTGAGGAACCCCAGCCCTGAAGAAAAAAGAAGCAAGACAGTTTCAGCAAACTACAGACACCCCAGTGTTTATTAACTCCAGATTAGTGGGATAGG
>NW_020897744.1:3020579-3076623 GCF_003984885.1 Neopelma chrysocephalum | reverse complement strand
TTCATGAACAGCTTCAAGTCAGTCACAACCTGTGTGAGATTGGCCACAGTCAGACAACACAGAATGTGACACGTGGTGACTGGCCACTTTTACTGCAAAGTAAACCCCTCCTTGTCTTGTGTGATGGGACAGTGCATCTTCTCATCATTTGGTCATATTTATGTGGTGATGTCACTATTTCTTGCTCTTCAGGAAGAGTTCCAAAGGCCATGCTGATCTGAGGTCTCCTGAAATGAGGATTGGGGGGGGAATACAAAGGAGAAAAAGTGATTCTGTGCATACCTGATCATTCCTGCTTCTTCCAGTGTGCAACTTTCCAGCTACATCTCCAATCAGCTCCTGAGGACAAGAGGAGGATTTCTATCAGTATCTCTGTATTTTAAGCAAGAGACTCCATGAGCAGATCTTCTCCCTGCCTGGAAGTAGACATGGGATTTGTTTTGGGGAAGGGCAGGTTTGGGTTCTGTGTTTCAGCAGTGACACTTCCATGGAAGGGGGCTTGGAGACACTGGCCTGTGCACTTGGGGTCCAGAGGAATTTCACAGAGGGACAGAGCACATGCCCTTAACATCAGGCAGATCCAGCTACAGAGGAACAGGAACAAAAGGATAGAGAACCCAAACCTTTAGCCTGCGTTCATTGGCAGTGTGGATATCCTCATCAGTTTGGATCACACCAAAGACTCCTTTGGACCACTCCTCAGAGATCTACAAACACCAGCAGAAACACCAGTCAGCTCCAAGTTACCCTGCTGTGTGGGGGAGCTGTAAGGGTCCCCAGCAAATTCCTACCATCCCCGTGAAAATTCAACCCCAAAGAGTTAAGTCTCATGTGAGCTCTGGTATTCAGGCCAAGGCTGGCTGTTTGCTGTATCCTGATATTCTGTACTGCTGGGATTCATCTCTCTACCCGTGGCAATCCTGCAGTGTTATGACTATAGGAGGATTTAAGCATTGCAAGGAAGAAGTGAGCCAAAATGTCAGTGATTGCTTTAGCATTGTCCACAAAGGTTTTCCTATAAAACATTCTACAGACTCACCGTTGTCTGTGGTGGGAGAGGAACAACAATGGATATTTTAAAAAAAAACGCTTCGCTGCTGACTCCTCTTCCCCCCTACACATGCTATGCATTGCCTCCTACCAGAGGGCTGCCAGACTCAAAAGAATTCCACGTGCCAGCAGGAAAAGAATGTTCTTACTTCATACTGAAATGATTCCTAGTAAATGTTCAGTCTGAAGAGGAAGGGACACGAGGACATTTAAAGATGCTCTTTAGAACGGCAGCTCAGATGCTGTCAGGTAAGGAGCCATTCATTCCAGCACACATCACAGTTTGTGAAGGAAAGACATACCTTTTCCAGGCCACTCAGGATCTTCTCCAGCTCAGTTTTAGACAGGATTCCAGCCTTCTCCAAGGCTTTAGCATAAGCCATGCTCCCCTGAATATCAACTTCAGACAGTCTCTGATCAACAGTAATGGAAGCGCTGAGCATCTCCATGATTGGATCTGTGCTTCCAACAAACCTTCCCGCCATCATTTTGTCCCCCTGCAAGTAATGAAGTCAAGAGGCATGTTTAAAAGACTTATGGATATATCTGCTAAAAAGCAGTCAATGTCCATTCCACTCCTTATCAAACTAAAACTGAGGACAATCTCAGGAATGGAATTTTTTCAGTCTATACCACTGATAGAAATCCCCTGGATTTTAATGCCTTTGGCAAGCAGTTGTAGAGGCAGAGTGCATGTCACTGTCACTAGAATTTAGCTCCTGAGGTTGCAGGTCTGGCTCGAGAATCTTCCAAGACATTTTACACCTGCAGGACTCTGCAGAGAGTATGTTCTGTCTGTGATAATAAGTATCAGGGCATGGGGTGCAGGACCAGCATGGAACTCTCTTTTAAGGCAGCTGCTGATCACTGACCCCTTGAGAGTCTCCTGACAGGGAAAAAAAGTCAGGGAGATATACTGAAAGCTGGTATCTACTACTACTTGAAATATTAAAAAAAATCCCACTCTTTTAGGGAGACTGTAAGAAAACACGCAGCTGACAAAGAGCTGTGGGCCAGCACAAGCCACATCCTGTCAAACACTCCTGTAACTATCAAGTGTGTGAAGTTACCGTTTGAAGCATCTCCAGAGTCCACGACGTTCTTGCAAGTTTTGGCAAAAAATTGATATAAAACCGGCAAAGGTGCAGATTGCAGAAAGGGAGGTCTGGGTGCCGTTCAGTGTTACAAATGTTAGCGTAAAGCGAAAAAAGGAAGAGAAAAAAGCCCAAAGTACCCCCGGAAGGGCTCGGAAGATGCGCGGCGCCGGGCGGGCGGCCGAGCTACCATGGACAGCGGGCGGCGGCAGGACCGGGCCGGGGACCGGAGCAGCCCTTTCCCCAAATTACTATCGGGGGAAGAGCAGGAGGAAGCCTGCGGAGCCGGGGTGCAGGCTCGGGGTGCTGGAGCTCTGGGTGTGGAGCAGGTTTGTCAGCAGAAGCTGCTGGGGAGGGGGGAGGGAAATGGGAGTTGAAAAAGCCAAAGTTGTGCAGCTCCTCGCTGGGAATCCCGTGCCCGGGGTGATGGGAGAGGGGACCGGGAGGGAAAAGGGGGTGAGGGGAGGTAAGGGCTGGGATGAGCAAGACGTGTCCAGGTACATCTTTGCTGCTGTGGGCTATGCCCAGCATCAGAGGTGGGACGTTGGGCTATTGCAGCAAAGATATTTACTGTCCCCTTCTCCATTTAAAACCCGGGAAAACGAATAGAATCGTTAAGGTTGTGAAAGATCTCCAAGATCACCGAGTCCAACCGTTAACCTGATTCTGTCGGGTTCACCACTAACCCATGTCTCTGAGGATCACAACTACACGGTTTTTGAACCTTCCCAGGGATGCTGATTCCACCACACCCCCGGGGAGCCTTTCCCAAACGAAATAGGGAAAGACCCGAAGCTCGCGATTGCCAGAGCACCCGGAGACCACCCCGCCGGGAAAGCAAAGGTCCCCCTCACCTCGGCTGCCATTTCGGACGACGTTTTGCTCGTTTGTGCAGCGATCCTGGCAACTGGTGCAAACCTGCGGGACAGCGCGGGTGATGCTCAGCCGTGCCTCGGGCCGTGCCCCGTGCCCCGAGCCCCGCCGCGGTCCCGGTGCCCTCCCGGCCCCTCCGGGCCCCGCTCACCTGCTCGTCCCGCAGCCCCGGCCACTCGCTCGCTGCTCCCCGGCCCCGCCGCCCCGCTTTTACACGCCTCGGTGCGGGGCAGGCGGCTCGTCCCGCCCCGCCGGGGCGGGGTGTCCCCGGGGCCGGCCCCGCTCCGGTCCCCCCCGCAGCCCCCTGCTCCCTTCACACCCCTCCGCTGCCTCCGGCCCCGGCTCGCCCAGCGCATGGTCGGGGAGAGAAGTTTCTTTTGGGGAGAGGTTTGCTGCGACGAGGAGGGTTGAGAGGGATGCTCCCGTGTTGCTTCTTAGGGAAGTTCCCGGCGGTGCTCCCCCACTGCCTGAGGGTCTCGTGTGTGGACAGGGCAGCTCCTTCCCTGGGAATATCCTTGTACTGAAGGAGCCACATCACTCGGTGTCGCACCCCTTAATGAGCAGTCTTTGATATGAATGTAATTGATAAAGTGCTCTGTCCCCATTGCCACCCCGGCGAACACACCAGAATAAACCAGATGGGAGCCAGTTCCCCTTTCCCATTTCTGCGTGGATGAGACTTTTCTCCCCACTCGTAGGGACGCTGCAGCCCCAGCTTTGGGGCTTCCCTGCTGCCACCAGTTCCATGGGGTCACTTGCCAAGAGGTTCCTGTGAGCTGTGGCTGTGGGGTGAGAGGTTGTGCTTTTGGCAATAGCCCGTGTCTTAAACTCATCACACTCTAAATATCGTGGAAGTAAATAACTGATTGAAAATACAAGAGAGCTTTGGGAGCAGCAAAGCTTTGGCTTAGCACTACTTTCTCATTAACTCCTCAGACAGAGAATTTTCTGCAGCCACTTCCCAGAAAGCTGAATATTTGCTGCTTTGTCTTACTGAGTGAGCCTCTGCACTGTGATATTTTCCCATCTGCATTGTCCAAACCCTTCACAGCACTCAGGAAACATATTCCAGCTTTCTCATCCACAGTTTGTCGGGTTATTTTTTTCCCTGTAACTGATCCTCTTTTTCTTTTTTACTGTTCTTTCAGTTCAACTACATTATCTCCTTTTCCTTTTTCTTCTAGGACACTCACACTAGGAAGCAGTGCTTGATCCTTTTGCAGTCATGTTCTTTCCTACTGTGAAATCCCTCATTTTTACCACTTTTGTCTTCTTCACCCTTTAGAAGTGTCCTTTTCCTTACTCTGGGCTTTGACAGGAGATTGCTGATGTGTTGGGGAACCAGTAATCAGTGAATTTATAACCAGAGTGAATCTATGTCAGTAAGATCTTATTAATCTGTGTCTGATATTACATGTGGCAGGGACATGTGCTTCCACATGGGATCTGTCAGCAGTGTCACTGTGTGTTTAGCAAACTTCACAGGGATTAGTTGGCTTGTAGTACGCTGCTCAACTCTTGTCCCAGTTCGTATCTAGGAAATTATTAATTCTCTTTCCTATTTTTAGAGGAAATAGACAATAACTACCATTTCTGTATAATAATGTAGAATATAGACTAATATTTTTGTAATAAAAATGGAAGTGAAACTGTAAATACAAAAATGAACATTGAAGAAATATGATTTCTTAAAGATGCTGGAGCTGGAGAGTTGGACTTTTTTTGAGGGGAAAACAGTAAAATAGCATTACAAACTAGGTTTTCTAATGCACACTGAAGTGCATTCTCATCTCTATCTTCTCTATTTTTTCTGGTTTGGATGGCTCTCCACTTCCCATCATCTTCTTTCAGTATTTTATTTGCTTTGTGAAATGGAAAGATTAACCCCCAAAATCTTCACACCACAATTAATATCAAGGAAGGTCTGAGGGAAAGGTCTTCCACTTATTTTCCTTTCTGGCACAGTGGATGGCAAATCATTCATTAAGGTACAATGAGGTAGTGCTAGAGAGTAAATTGCCCATTTTGCAGCATGGAGAAGTTTAATTAAATATATTTTAGTGTACTCAAAGATCTGGACTTTAATTTTACTTACTTTTTTAATCAATCACAGCCTTACTATTTCCTTTTGTTTTGTTGGAAGAGTGCAATGCTCCGAAGGAGCTTTAGTGGTTCTAGAAATACATTTTTCACAATAGGACTGGTTTTCATAACTAAGTCCAGCGAAGAAAAAGGATGGCTTCTTTAAAAACATCCTTTTTTAACCGTCATTTTGGTTTAGAAAAAGAAAATAGCTCTATGGGCTGAAAGTGCTGGTCAAACGCACTGTCAGCTCGGCTGATGTGAAGCCGTGCTGACATTTTTTGTTAAAAAAACCCCCAACTTTGTTTAATGAATTTTGAATGTAAAAGGAAAAAAAAAAGACACTATAGGGTGATCAGCGAAATGCTGAATACAGTAAACATCTTTCATGACAAAGAATACAAATACCCTGCAGATCTGCTTTCAATAGCAAGTCCTAGGCCCCCTGCTTTCAATAGTTAATACCGAGGCCCCTCTCTCCCCAAGCCTTAGTGGTAACAATCACAAGCCAATGCTTAAAATGTTGACATGCTAAGCACATTTAGAAAAACCTATGTCTGCATTCCCTATGGATGGTGTAGCATAACTGTCTAACACCTAAAGAGCAGCAATTAAAACCAGTGAACTGACCTAATCACCTCACCTCCTGAACAGTTGTAAGGGTAATGAGCTCTCTTAGATATTCCCCTTCTCCATCGCATGATGTCAGTGGACCTGTAGCTGACCCGTACATGTATTTACACCCTAACAGGCTATATGTGTCCATTGGAAAATATTTAGGAATAATATCTCTATTAGAAAAAGAATTGAGAACTGTTGAGAGAGGCATTTGTATTACACCCATTCATCCCAGCTGCATCATCATCACGGATTGTAAAAAGCATCATAGCTTGAAAAAGTGTATCAGCAAAGGTCTTGGGGGAAACTTTTGAAGGAACAGTGGAAATAAGATGATAAGTTGGTGCTGGGGGAGAGATATAAAGAGTTGCAAAGGAGAAATGAAATTAATACGCTGAAGATTCTGAACCCTTATCTGAAGAGAGTGATGAGAGGCAGGCAAGGATTAGTAGATTTGTGGAACAAAACTCTGAAATACCATGTTTTCATATGAAAGCTGACATCCTTTCTCTTCTTTCCTTCCCCTTAGCCTGGCTGGGAGCTGGTGTACAGGCAGTTTCATGTGCAGGGATGGAAACATGGCAGAGAAGTTACAGAGCATTTGCTGTGCCAGTTTTGGCCAACTTACAAGGCCAGTTAATCCTGACATGAAAAAGGGCAGCATCCATTGCATCCTGTCCACTGAGTCAGACCAACAGCTCTCAGTCTGCATTTGGAGACCTTTCTCCTGGCTCATTTTTCACAGGACTCCACAATAAGTGATTCTGGAGGGTAAATGAATTTCTATCTGTACTACAATCCGTGTGTGATGGGCTTTACTTGTCCATCGAAACTTTTTGGCAGGGATTTCAACTGAAAAGGGCTGAAAAACCTTTGCAGGTGGCTTTTAAACTTTGCCCAGCACTTCTATATCTGCTGATGAAGGTTCCTGGACAGCTGAGAGCTGCCAGGGCTGTCCTGGCACTGAGGACTGTTCCTGAAGCACTGCAGTTTGCCCACATTATTCAGAATTGATTTAGGATTTACAAAACCCCAAGGAGAAGAAAAGTCCTAAAAGTGGGAGTGGTTTGATTCTGGAGAGAAAAGCAGCTGGTGGATTTCGTGCTGGGATTGCAAGACGGACGTTGGGAGCACAAGTCAAACCTATTTGGTTCCCTAAATGGTTCTTAAATCCCTGCTGCAAAGAATCACGTGTATCTGTATGTGACTCCTTAGGGAGTTAGTGGTGTTGTATATGCATATAAACTTTTGCCTGAGAGATAATGTCAGAATTAAGGCATTAATGTTTCTTGGGCTCAGTCTCTGAGCCAATTTTCCTTGCTGTTGCCAATGGGATTTTCAGCTATTTGCACTCAGTGAAGTGTCTTCAGGTTTACTGAGAATGAAAAGGGCTCTTGCAACATTTAATAGCACATAGATTAAATGGGAAAGCATCACGGTGATGCCTGGAAAAGACACACAGCGCTGACGAGTGGAGAGGTGCTTTAAAAGACAATAGGAGTATTACACAACTACTTCAGCCTGGCAGCACATGGCTAGAGATGAGATTTGGAAGGACCTTCGCGACACTGCTTTGACTTTGTCATATTTAATAGCGGCTAATTGTCGATCTGGGTGAATTTTCAGGACAATTTTATATCTTTTTTTTTTCTCTAAAGTACGTACAAAGGGAGAGGCGGAAAGTGTGCTTCCATCGCCGGCATTGGTGGTTCAGTGGTAGAATTCTCGCCTGCCACGCGGGAGGCCCGGGTTCGATTCCCGGCCAATGCAGTCGCTCTTTTTCTTCTTTTTTTTTTTTTTTTTTCCTTCTTCCTCCTTACTTCTCCTTCCCTTTCCGCTTCCGTCGCGGCCGCTAAACCTTCCTTCGGCTCAGCCTCCCCTTTTGCCCCGCTCTTCCCCGTCCGTCTCCCGCCGGGCTGCGGGTGCCCGAGCGGAGCGGGAGGAGCCTCAGGGAGGCCGCGGCGGAGCGGACAAGATGGAGGTGTAAGGAACGGGGAGGGCGGGGAGGTACCGGGGACACACCGGGGACACGGGCTGCTGTGGGCACAGCGGGGGCTGCGGGGCCGGGGCTACATCTGTGTGGGTGTGGAGGGTACATCCGTGTGGGCCTGTGGGGTGTCTGTGTGTGTGTGGTACATCCATATGGGCCTGTGGGGACGGTGGGTGTATGAGGGGTATACTGGGCCTTTAACCCCCCCTCCCCAGCAGCGGGTTCAGGCGTTCTGGTGAGAAACGGAGGGGTTTTATTTGCTTTAACAATCCTGCTTGGAGCAGCTGTTTGGGCCAATCTCGCCCTGGTCCCATCTCCCCGCCCGCCTGTTCCCTCTGTGCCCCGGGAGAGGCGGAACGGGAATCCTCTGGCGGCTCCGGGGAGAGAGATTTCCCAGCAGCATCAGGAGGGTGACTCTGTGTAGGAGCTGGACATGCCAGAGAAGGAGAAAGCCTGGAGTCTGTGCCAACAATTGCAAACGCAAAGAGAATTGTGGCCGATATTTCAGGGTAGTTACACCAGGCAGCGTGTTTTGCCTTCCTGCGCTGACAGCGCTGCGTTTGCGTTTTGGGAGTGTAACCTGGGCACAAAACAATAGGACTTGACTAATTTTGAAGCTTAGAAACTCCTGAGTTCTGTGGAGCTCCTTAAACTTCATGTTTATTTATATATACATGGTGCTGGTCTCTTAAGAATGAGGGCATGGAGGGTGCAAGTCTCGTGGGATATACCAGCATCCCCCAAAATCAGCTGAACTACTGTGGTCATGTAATCCATGGATGCTTTATTATTATTAAATCTATTATTATTAGATCTTGTAGACATAAAATTCAAAAGTAGATAAGAAACATCTGTTGAAAGAGGGGTTTGTATGACACAAGTCTCAACACAAGTGGCAGCCTGCAGGGAAATGAGCTGATCCTGCTGTTGTACGCTGAGAAAGGTGCTTTTGATACCATTAATAGTAAATCTGTGATGCTTCTTATACATCCACTTGGTTTTATTACCTTGAGTAGCCCAATATATTTTAGTGATGCTGCCTCTTTTAGTACCAAAGAGGAGGTGCCTCAGAGGTAGAAGATGTGGGGGCTGAAATTTGGAGCTGCTGGTGAACGTTCCTTTAATTGGAGTGGAACAATTTAGTCCATTTTGCACTTAAATTACTGTAGGCATTTAATCTTCCTCATCTTTTACCTCCTGCTTGATGGCTTTCATAGAGGGAAGTTTTGCAATTAGGAAAATTGCTCCAGGATTTACCCTGCCAGAACTATCTGTTATTAGAGAAAAGAACCCCCCAGAAAACATTGCTTTTTAAATATGCACCATATTTGAAGCAGTAGACTTAAAAATGTGAAGTGTCAGTGATATTTGTAGAGTTGTGATGCCATATACTAAGGTATTTTTTGATATATGCAGCAGGCCTCAAGAATATCTTGGTTTGGACTAAAATTTGGGCAAATATTGCCTGTTTAAAGATTCTATAAAGTGTTTATGCTTCTGGCATTACTATGAAAATTCTTTTCCTTTCTGCTTAAGTCTTAATCTCATAAAAATTAAGCACACTGTTCAGTTGAATGCTGAAAATATACATTAGAATTCATTATTTAGAGTTCATTATGTAGAATTTCTTGTTTCCTGAATGTAAAATTGATAGTTGTTTCGTGAGAGAGAGGACTGAAGAAAATTTTTTTTCTACTTTATAAGTTCTGCAAAAGTTCATCAGTTCATAATTTTGGTATTTCAGCACAACAGAAATTGTGCTGAAACACTACGAAAATAGTCATTGTGTTTTCCTTCTCCGTGCTCTTGACTTATAAAGAAATAGGGTGTGTAATCTGAATTATTTTTTCCCGTTGGTCTTTATTCAAATAAAAAATGGTTGACAGTATTTTTTTTAAATGCCTTTTTTGTTGAAGATTTGAGACTGACTCATTGGCTGTCCAAAGGAAAAAAAATAAGTATTTTAAAATGCCTTTTTTGTTGAAGGTTTGAGACTGACTCATGGCTGCCCGTTGTTCGAAGGAAAAAAATAAGTATTTTTCTGAATGACAAAGTGGGTTTGAATGAAAAAAGGAAGCAGTTGTCTTAAATAATTTAGCTTCAGATTGATTCCACGGGCTCATTTGCATAGGGGTGTATTTACTCTATATGACCCTTTCACTTACTCAACTGCACAATTCCATATGTAATTCTCCTATAGCATTATTATTTCTAACAAAGAATGTCTTTGATCCGTGGGGATTTCTGTAGCCAGAGCCTGAATGCAAACATTCTGAAGAATTGCATTTACCTAACAACGAAAGCTATATGGTTTGTAAAACATGAATGAAAACTAATGCGTGCCTGAGCTCACTTGCTGAAGTTTCACTCCAGTCAGCAAATGGAAGTTGAAGTTCATCTCAGCGTATTTTAGAAGGTCCTTTTCATTTAAAAACAATGATAGAACCTGTGGAAGTTTGTGGACTCATTTAACTCGTTTGAAAGTGATGAACGTGACAGTTCTATTCAAACAGTCGACGGTGCTTAACAACACATTGTACCTTTTTTGTTCTTTTTTTTTTCCCCCATAAGCTGCTGCACAGACCTGAGAAAGGCCTTTTTTTCCTTTTGTATGGAAACTTTCTGTTGTTGTGGCTACTGACTGCTCAGCAGAACGTGTTGTTCAGGGAATATAGGATGTTCCCTGTCAGGTTTTTCCTCCCTTTTTTAGTTTAAAAATATAAAATTACAACATCCAGTAGTAATAGAGGCCTGATTAGTCTAAATATGTGCTTGGCTCTGCAGTCACCCTGCCAATGGTGGATAAGGATTCTTGCTTAATTGGGACTGAATTAGTGGGGAAGTGTTTGGTTGCTGGAAAATGGGAAACTTGCCCTCCTGTTAAAGAATTAGGCACATAAAAATGCAAAAAATAAAGAGGAAATGCAGTAAGTTTGTTTACTCAGTAAAAAAATTGACTGATAAATTAATTTACCCATGTGCCCTATCTATGTCTATACAAACACATATGTACGATGTACTAAAATACTCATTGTATTTTCTTTCTCTGTGCTCTTGACTTATAAAGAAATAGTGTGTGTAATCTGAATTATTTTTCCCATCAGTCTTTATTGAAATAAAACTAGAGGCTTGTTTTGTAAGGAAGAGGCAAAGCAATTTGGTTTTAGTGTGTGAAATTGGGTGAGTGAATAAAAGGGGGTGGCTGAGTAAAAGGAGTGAGTTGTACAAGTATATTGTGATTTATGGGGCAAATTATATGTGCAAGATATATTCTATATTTATGTCATAATTCTACTAACAATGTGGAAAAATAAGATGGCAACAACTTGGTAATGTAGAATCACCAAAAATAGATTTCTTGGGGTTTTCTTTTCTTAAAAAAACTTAATCAAAATAGTGTCTGTTCTTTAAGAGTCTGCAGGACTCAGCAAAGAAAAACTTTAAACAGTTTCATTTGCAACATAATTAATTGTTTTCATCTCTCCTTTTAGAAAAGATGCAAATGCTGCTTTGCTGAGTAACTTTGAGGTAAGTTTATCTGCATCCTGGTTTTAAACCAGCAGTTTAAAGCTGTCATCAGTCCCTTGTATAATCTTTCGAAGCTGAAAATTGGCAGTGGCAATCAGCAGGACCTGTAGGTGATTTACACCCCCCTGCATTTGATTTGTTTTTAAGAAAACAAGCTTTTAAAAGAAGATTTGGAGATGGTTTTGCTAGTAATGGATACTGCATTATTATGTTTGGTCCTGGAATTCTTCCAGAAAGTTTAAACATTTTTCAGCTGCTGGAATCAGTGTTTCCTATTTAACTCAATTGTTGTGATGTGCAGTCTCATCTAAGAACCTGTAACTTATCAATGCAGAGCTGTATTAAAACCAGAGCTACTGGAAATGTAGTTTTGTACCCTTGAATGGTTGACAGAATTTTTTTTAAAGCTGGTCTGAGGTCTGTTACTCAGGATAAACACTCCTAGAAGCTAGTGATGTACCTTAGGCTGGAGTCACAAGGAGGCTACAGTACCCTGTCAGAGCAAACAGTGAATATTGGCATTCATATAACAAAAAGTAATCTTATTCAGAACTTATCTACAGCAGAAAATAATTCTCCTCTCTCCTCAGTAAAGGTTTTTTTAGTGAGGTGGAAAGAAATGTCGTGGTCTTGTTGGTTTAACTTCAGCCAGGTAATACAAAGATTTCAGTGCTTTGTTTATTAATGTAATTTCTGGAACAGTTTTAATAACCCAAGTGCTTTGTTTATATTATTTTATTGCTGAAGCTGTTTTTTATTGCACAGCTGTTTCATTCTGTTCTGAAATAAATCTTAAAGTGTTTTATCCTGAGCTGCATCTGCCTGTGAACAGCAGAGCAACCATCTGATGACTGTTAGAAGGGCTTTAATGAGGCACTTGGAAAGAACTCTCTTGCCTAAGAAATAGATGATACTATGTCAGCCAAACTAATATTAAGTGTCTGTCTGTTAAAAACATACTATTGCAGTAAAGAAAATAGCAAGTATGGCTTTTCAAAGTACTGATTCTCTTAAAACTACCAACACCTTTCCATTGGCTCCTCTTCCCAGTTGCAATTTGACTGGCACAGCCAACATTCTCTAAAGTGAGGTGATACTTTGCACAGAAAGTGGTGTTTGACAGGAGTATTCAGGACTGACACGTGTGTTCCATGCCTGCAGTTTTTCTGTGAGTTTGGAGTTGTCATTTTGTATTTTGTTGCCCCTGGCTGCATTTTCTTCAGATACTTATTGGGTAAAAGTTCACAGCTCAAGTTTTGGATTTCAGGTCAGGATTGGCAGGGGTTCCTTTTTCATAGAAGATGCAGTGTAAAGTAATTGCTGGATTTATAGCTGATCATGTTCATATTCCTCACTGTCTAGAAATGCTTTTTCTTATATCTGTGGTCCTGTCAGTTTGGAATGCCATTGGATCTGGATCTTGAATTAAGCTGGTTAAAAATGAGGGGATAAACAGTAAGAAGTGGTACTTTGCTGTGGGTGTTGACTCTGGATATACTGTAAAACCAGAAGCAAAACATCTGAAGAAATATCATTTAATATAGGAATAAAAGAGTAATGTTGATGCTGTCTGCATGTTTTGCTGCATGTCTAGGAATGATGAATCTCACTCCTCTGCTGATATTCGTTGCATCATAAATGTGAAGACAACTTCATTACATGCTTTTCAAGAACGTCTGCTTGTATTACCTCGTGCTGAAAGCTAATTTAATCTTTGTGGTTTAACATACCACAACACCATGCTGGTCACTGTAACATTTATGAATAACTCCACTGGAATTTATGATGGGATCATTAATCTCAGGAGCATCTGTAGGTCAAGCCTTGAATTAGTGGGTTCCTGGCAGTGTGACAGGTGTAGAGTTTACTTTTATTTTGCAAACAATGGAAAAATGCCTCTCTGGGAGGCAGGATATGTATCCAGTTTAATGTTGTAGGTGCATCTGTCATAACAAATCCAGTAGAGCCGTAAACTGCTGCGAGATGTTGCTTCAAGCATCACTCGTGTAAATGGGAGCTCGGTGCCAGCACAGCAGGGCATGACCCAGCTCTGTTCAGAACAGGAGATAAACAAGTCACATTCCTCCTGGCAGCTTCTCCTTTGGGGCTCTTGGGTGACATTGAACAAGTGTTGAAAGTCTGTTTAAAATAGTCACAGTTATTAAAAAACAATTTACATACCTATTCATCACTCTGGGGCCAAAACATTTGCCATTTCAATTGCTGGTGCATCCACCAAAACAGCCACTTTTTTTTGCTGTTTGGTTGATAGGATTTTTTTGTTGATCATTTATGTTTTCCTGTTATAATATTTTTAGGTAAAATACTCTCAAGTGGTCTAAAACACTTTATTTTTTCCCCTCAGGTGTTCCAGTTACTCACTGATCTTAAGCAGCAGCGCAAAGAGAGTGGGAAAAACAAGCAGAGCTCTGGCCAGCAGAATCTCAACACAATCATGTATGAGGTGAGTAACACTATCAAAGTCCTTTGAAAATTAGCCCAAGCTGGAGAAATTCGCATCCTTAGGTCTGCATATTAATAATTCAGTATCAAATTTCCCCTATTAAGAAACACAGTAGAATATTTGATTTGCCACTGGTCTGTGGTCAGTTTGTTCAGGTTGCAGGGTAACTGTGCTCTCAGGGCAGAGGCATGCAGCTCTTGTTATTAAAATCTATCACAAGAAGAATTTTAAACCCCCCTGGTTTTGAACTTTGTAGTTTTATGTGGGTTTTTTTTTTAATTCCAAATATTCTATCTTTTTAATACACAGGGCAGAACTTGCAGTCGTCTAAGGAATTGATATCATGTGATCAGACAGATCACATATGGCATTTTTTTATTAACAGAATTAAACTAATAATATCCTACTAAAATTAGATTATTTTAAATTCTATTTTTTTTGGTCAAAAGAAAAACAAAATCACGTGTGCAGATAACATCAGCTGGACGCCAGGTTGGTAATAAATGTTTCATCTCCTGCTAGGAAGAGCTCCTCAAATCATATAATACAAATATTAACATTTTAAATATCTCAAATTAGCAACTTAGTACGGACTTGCAGTGTGACCCTTTGTGTCTGTACTGGAGAATTGCATGAGCAGCACCGTGGTGGACAGTGAGCTGAAAGCACTTTGCCTTGCTTGCATGAGTAATTCCATTAAGCACTGGAACTGCTCATGTGAATAAGATTTGACCTAGGCTCTGGTTTTGTTTTAGTTCTGGCTTTGTTTGAAAAGGTATAGAGTTTGTAATTCCCAAGCCTCGTGTTCAACAAAATAGTGGCTTACAAAAAAATCTAAATTAAACCTTCATGGAGACTGACAGTCTCTCCCTGTACCTCTCTGAAACAGCTGAGAAAGATCCTGTAAGTAAATTTTATCAGGATGCACCTTAAAGCTTTAATTGCCTTGTTGTATTTCTATATGTTAAATACCCATAGGATGCTTGGTTTTGTGCATGGTGTAAACTCTGTGTCTATTTTCTTTATATTTGCCTGAAAGGAAACCAGAATTTGATCTTACAGGATTGTCTGTTCTTGCTGAGTGTGTCTTCACGAGCTCTATGCAGACTTGTATCCATTGGTACTGAAATATGAAGGGAACTTTGTTTTGCTGTATATTTGTCATTTTCATGATTTGAAATTACCAAGAAACAACTAAACTGGAAAAGAAATTACTCCTATTAAATAATTCTGTTACATGACAATATGATGATTTCATTCCAGTCGTCACTGGTGAATAACAACTTGATTTCATCTGAAAAGGTCAGTCAGGGCTTACAGAAAGGAGGTTTATCCAGCGCCTTATTATACTTTTAAATCTATTTCTCAGTAGTCCAGTGAAACTGGTCCTGAAATTTATGTTTCATCAACTCTCTCTCTGTTAAACAGGATGAATTATCATGTGCTGTTGAAGCCTGTTTTGCCTTACCAAGCATTTTTAAATGAGAGCAGATTTTAATGGAAATACACTGAACATACATTTACATATTTTCTTGTAGATCTTTTTCTCCAGTATCTGTTGTTTTCTGCTCTGTGAACACAATTCAACTTTTTTGGCTTCTGACTTTTCAAATATAAATATTCAGCTTAAAGATTTTCTGACAAAGAAACTCAGAGTATTATGGGAGTATTATTATTATTGATAATCTGTGCATGGGATATCCTACCACACATGTGACTGATTTGCAGTGCATTAAGTGCATCATGAGTCAGTTGTGTTGATATTTTGAGCTTTAAGTGCTGTGCAGTATCAGCAGGTGAAGATTTTCTTCCTAAATTCCAGACCAGCATTGGCAGTGCTCTTTTAAACCCTTCAGCTGCTGATTCACACAGTGCAGACGAAGCAGGGATTTCCTTGACTTTTAAATTGAGGCTTATTATTTCCAACTCTTCATTTTGGGGTCTAATTCAAGCAACAGTAAATACTAAAGAAGACTCTAAGCTACTTCCAGTGAAAAGTCAGCTGTGAACTGGATTTTGCGTGGGGGTTTTTATCAACAAATTGGTTTTTTTACTCAGGTCAAATTACATTGTGTCTTGTCCATCTGTTAGATATTGTGTTGTTTTAAATAAAGCAAACTAATGTAACATCTGCAAAAGTTAGCTGAGGTTAGTGGGTGTTACATGCAAAAAAATGGAGCAAAGATAAATTGTTTCAAGTCAGATAAACATTTCTAATAGTACAGTGTCCTTTCAGATTTCATGGCAACCCACCTAATCTGCTTCTGTGAACTTCAAGAAAGCATTGCCAAATATGCAGATAAAGGATGAAAACAACCATAGATTAGAGAGCTTAAAGAGTGATTTATGGGTTGGCAGTGAGAGTATCCCTGGCACTGAGCACAGGAAAACTTGGCAGAAGGTAATGTGGGTTTAAGGATGAATAGGAATTCAACTTTCCTAAGTGCTTTTAAAAAACAAAAGCAAAACAATAAAAAAAATAAACACCACAGTAAACCCCCAAGCCTCCCATCTTGGTTCTTTTTAAAATAGCTGCAGATCTGTAAATATTTATTGGTTTGAAAAGGAAGAGTAAATAAGTGATACTGTCCAGCACAGCTGTGTGTCTTGATCACAGTGAGATTAATAATCTCATGACCTGAGATTATTTCAGACCAAGAGAGCAAATGTCTTTTCACAGAACAGCAGGTGGGTTTTTAGTAGACAGAGCTAAAACTCCCTCCTTTGCTGTGCCCTTCAACGTGCAGCTTTGGGCTCTGGACAGGTCACATAAGTGCTGGTCCAGAGCCACAGAGGGAACAGTCACAGCTGTATTTCTCACCTGGGTGTGTGGGGAGCTGGCTGGGTTGTGTCTTTATGGAAGGAATTCACTGGGGCTTTGTGGATAAGTATTAATGTAGTTTCAAATACATGAAGTTGTAGTTAGATAAGATTTCTTACTCAGAAAATTTCAGTATATTCTTATTGAAGACAGAACAGTCTGAGTGACCTGTCTCATCTACGACAGCACTTCCATATGTTAAAAAAAAATAGAAAGCCAAACCCCAAAACCTGAGCTGACTTTCCCAATTTTTCTGAGTAGTACTGAGGAGGCTTTTCAAGATCTGCTTGTTTCATACACGAGTGGTAAAGCAAATAGTAACTGTGCAATGAAATGTTCTTTCTTTCTGTCCTTTGCAGACACTAAAGTACATTTCAAAAACACCCTGCAGGTACCAGAGCCCCGAGACTGTGAGAGAATTCCTCATTGCAATGAAAGGCCATAAGCTGACCAAGTAAGTACAGATGTGCCTTTGAACAGAAGTATAAACTCATGGCAGTGTAGAAAAACTGATCCCCATGTACAGTGTGATAATCTGTCTGGTTTTAATGCATGTGTTTTCTGCCAGTATTTAAATACTCAGCCAAACATCTTTTCCTTCGGTCATTAATGAGTCCTACATGAATGAGGATTTCCTTCAGTGGGCTTGTGTTTATCAATGTATTTCTCAAACAGATTCTTGTCAGTATATTGATTTCAGAATGGTTTCACATGGTCCAAGCACAAAGAGTTCATAATGTGTTTTCTGTGGAAAAAGTTGTAAAAAGGTTTTGAACACAGTAAGAGAACTGCAAAAAAAAAATCCCCCCCTCAACTCATCCTTGGTTTGTTATTATCTTATTTTTATGAATGTCCTTAGGCAAAAATGTATTAATTTCTAAAAGGCAAAAAAAAAAGCAATAAGGAAATAAATTCCTGGGAAGGATAAGTAAATAAAAGTGTAGAAGTATGGGACAGAATGTTACTCTTAATTTTTATGTGAATCTGTGAACCCCAACTGCTGCAGATCATCTCTCAGGGTTGGGCTCTCTCCTTGAGTTTAGGAAAGTAAGATGTTTGTCTTTTCTTTATGTGCTGTTGGTCCACTCATATTTGTATAACATTTATATTTATATACATTTCAGTTACCAAAATATCATGTCAATCAACCTTCCACCCTCCCTCTGCAGTTTCTAATGAGGCTGAATATACAGTTCATTCTTATTTGGGGAATTTCTGCATAGAAAATAAAAGATTTCCTTCACAGTTACAAGGAGACTCAAAGGGCATTTTCCCTCTTTGGCAGTGGTGTGAGGGGCTGTTCACAGTGCTTGAAACACATAATCCTCTTGAACCTCTGTGCAGAGTGTGAGTGAAGCCTGTTGTAAACAGTCAGACCCAAAGGAATGGAACCACTTGGCCACTTGCTCAGAGAGCTCCAATGGCTCATCTGATTTTTAAAGCAGAAAGAAACTAATATTTAGCTGCTTCTAAATGACTCCTCCTTCACTTCAAAGGGGTGGTTTATGGTTTATGCTGTGTAGACACTGATGGCATTTTTCTTCCCTGCTGGAAGGACTCCCGAGGAGTTTATCTCCTGGGAAAGAGGCTTTTATTAATTTGGTTGTATCACAAAAACAAATAATACAGTGAGACATCTGGAGGGTGCAGTGCTACAGGGCAAGTTTTTTACCCTGTCCAAAGCAGAAGTTGTTGAGTAGAAAGCAGATTGTCAGCTATTTTGTTGACTTTCAGTGCCCCCTCTCTACAAACAATCACTCTCATCCAGGATATCAGCAGCTCTGGGGCTGCTGGAATTGCAGACATAGGAGTGCTGGTACTTGGAAGCTTTGTCATGGATGTTGGAACTGGGCTTGTAGTGCTTGCTTTGGTAGAACTAAAGTTGCCAGGTCAGTATGTCAGTGTTTAGTCCTCATTTTATATAGCAGGATACTAATTTATGTAGTGGGGAAGGTGTCCTAATTATTTTCTGACACAGAAGTGTTGAAGCATGGAGAAAATACTCTTATAAAAATACTGCTTACTGTAAAGAGCTGGTGGTATGGCAGTGAAAGTGTCTTAAAACTGGCAACAAACTATTTCTTGAGTAAATAGTGAGCATTCTTCATTTCTGGTGATGTGAAACAGTCCTGTTTGAAGTGAAATAGGCTGGTTCTGTCTGTACAGGGCAGCAGTTGAGGAAGGCACCAGCAGAACAATCTATCACAGCAAAAAGGCAACAGGAGTCAGAAAGGCAGAGTAGGATTTTTCAGAGAAAGAGTAACTGAATGATGTAGGTATGAAAGTCCCACTAAAAGTCACAGGGTTTATTTTTGTTTAAAGCTCATTTTTAAACTTCTTTCAGGTAGAATTTGACCAGAACCTCGGGGTTAACTCTTACAAAAAGTCAGGAGAGCTCTGTTACCACATTAGATACCTTGACTGCAGCTGCTCCCCTGCATGGGATCTGCAAGACTGAAGTACTAAATTATTTGAGTCATAACACAGAAACTTCTAACTACAAAATCTCTGTCCCATAGTGCTGAGATATTCTGTAGAGGATCTACCCAAATATTCACCTTCCCACTCCTGCTCGTTCAGTGAGCTGGAATACAGCACTGCTGCAAAGGTTGAAATAGCTACAAGCTTTAAATGAGCTTTTTGACTATTTAATTTTTTTATGGATGCTAGGAGGTGCCTTTGGGTTTAGGTATCATCCTCTCTGTCCTTCTCCTCTGAATCAGTCTGTAAGCTAAGCAAGAGGATTATTCCCAAGTCATTTCCTTGTGCATAATGGCAGAAGGATGAGAGTGAAGAGCCAACTGCTATTTTATGTGACAAATTTACTCTGTTTATGGCTTATCAGAACTCACATTGGGTGGTGATACCTTAGTTTTGTGAGCATCCTGTACAGCTTCTACTTGGTTAATATCTTTGTCATCTGGTAAAGAACTTGCCAACTCTGCATTTGCCATACACTTTGCAAAATAAGGAACAGAATTGTTTAGTGTGATCCTGCCACTTTTTCCATCTTCTAATCTTTTCCATTCAGACACTTCAGTTTAGAAGTGTCAGAGCCCATCTGGCAGCCTCTTCACACCAAAACACAGAAAGCATATGGTGTGCAATTACTATATAATGCACTTGGTGTTAAAACCACTTAAAATAGTAATGCCTGCAAGGAAATTTTGAACTACCCTTTGGATCATAACCAAGGTCATTTCAACGCTGCTCTCTTGTTGAATAAATGAAAAACTAAAGGCTTTGATCATTTCCATTCCGTGGGATGGAGGTGGTGTTTGTATAAAAGGCTTCACTAGAGATTTCATTCCAGCTATCTGGTGGAGAGCTTTCTTCTCTCTCTGAGAGGAAAGAACCTGCAGTGTTTGCTCTCCAGGACCTTCCTTGCATGATCTCTGTAATGACCTTTCCTCCCACGAAGAATAATGAATTCCAGAGTCTTGTCTTTGCTGCTTCCTTTCTGGGTAAGGCAATCCAAGATGGGCTCTCTCCCTTAATCTTTTAGCTGGTCAAACACTGTCTGCTCTCTGAAGGTACCTGGTTTGATTTAAGATAAAGATATATGTGTTAGTTGATGTCTGTCCTCAGACAAATCAATCTGGTTAAAGGGCATGACTGGAGAGAAACACCCCATCCTCTCAGGCTGCTTCCTCTGTTTTAAATTCCTCTGCCTCTAATCCAGGAGGAAACAATTAAACGGTGTCTTCAAGCTCATAATTAGGCTCAGAAACTTCTTTTCTAATAGAAGGACTTTGAAGGTAAGAGAGGGATTTGCAGCCCTACCTAAAAACGCGCTGGAGGCAGGCGGTGGGATGAGCTGCTTCCCCTGCTCAGCGTGTGATTACAGCCCTGGGCACTAGGCTGTGCTCGTGTATGGGAGAATTCCCAGGGAGGGAAGGGACACCAGACACCATCCGGAGAAACGGCAGCAATTGAGGCACGACAGAGCTTTTAATCAAGGGAATTCTTATTTTTCCAGCCCTCCTTCCCCAAGCCTGCAGGACTAACTGTGCAGGATGTGTGCCAGGCTGCACAGGAGGGAGCTGATAGCACTGCGCTGGCAAATGTGCAGCTCCTGTTAAATCACCTCGAGTCATCAGTTATTGCTGATATTTGCTACTCAAAATACCAGATTAACAGACTAACATCCATTTGCTGATGGATTTTTCTCGTTAGTGTTACAGGCAGGAAAAAAAACCCCAAACACTTAAAAGGCAAATTTTAAATATAAATACTAAGGTGTGCAAACAAACCTTTCAGAGTCATTTCAGAGAGCTGCCTTGCTAAATGAAGCAAATTCAAAGACATCTAAACATATATTTCACTGATATAGCCAGTAAGGTTTGGTAAAGCACAGTTTTCTCCACAATTTTTTATCTGTTTCATCAGTTATTTTGGTAAAATTGAAACTGTAGAACTGAGATTTTTCCCTTTTAATGGAAACCTCTGAACTGACAGTGAATTTTATTATTACCTTGTTGAGGCCTCAAGCTTTGGCTAACACCACAGTACAGTAAGCCTTGTTGTACTTGGAAATACAGTATGCCACTAGCAGCTAATTTTCCAGTTTTTCTCCCTGGAATGGCTTCATATTTTGTAAGGTAGGGGGAGTGGAGTTGCATGAAAAGAACATTTATTAAGCTTGAGCTCTGTAATTATGGTTAAATAAAAACTGGCTCTACTTGTGCTTCTTCCTGTTGCTGATAGCCTATCTTGGATCTAATTTTGGAATAACCAAATTTCCAATCACTGCATATTACTATAATTTTAAAAAAACTGGACAGAAACATTGCCCTTTTTGTCTTTAAATCAACACAGTCAGGGAAGTGTTGAGCTGAAAATCGATGGTACTTTTAGAAAGTATTTTCCCTCATTCCTGCCAAAAACTACAACCTCTACAGTATTAGAGGCTGAACGATTTACTTTGTAATTTTTGTCTCCTCCAAAGCTTTCAAAATGAATATTCAACAGCAAGTCAGGATGGTGCTTGGTTAACAATGGCATCATTTAATAGACTTTACAAAGACTATTGTGTTTCCCTCTGGATTGATTGGATATTAACCCTCTGATCTGGAGCAGCGTGGCTCCATTTTTTTTGGTTTTGCATTCAGATAACCACTGTCAGCCCTCAGATTTCATCCTGGAGAAATGTCCTGGGTTGAAATTGCAGAGAACACTGTGATTTCACATTTTGGGACTCCTGTGATCTGGGTTCAGATGTTACACACGAGTTGCCGTGGTCGGCTCAAGGCCGCGGGATTTGACTCTGAAGTATTTTCAGCAGTAATAAAATCCGTGGTTATATATACAGCTGTGACTTTATGGTTTTCCTAGCAACTATAAAACATACATTCCTGGGGATAAATTTGCCTCTGCACAGTCACAGATGTTTTAAGGGGTTTTTTTTTTTAGCTCTGTGTGCTGTGTCCTGGCACTGATACTGTTCTCTCCTCACCCAGGCCTATAGATCTCTTACTAGAAAAGCAGCACGTGCTTGCTTATATATTTATGTACTGTCTAGGAGCTCAGTAGATAAAAGATGGGCAACACCAAGACACCTAATAGGTGATTTTGGTTAAAATATAAATGCTGCAAGAATTTGCTCACTGCTGATGGCATATGATACATTTTGTCTTTAATTTCCACAGCAGAATGTAACTATTTTTATTATTTTTTAGAATTGATGTACTGTAACAAGGTGCTGTCTGTGCTGTGAGGGATGTTAGACACATGACAGTGGGGTTGGTTTTTTGTCTTTTAGGAGAACTGTTTTTTAGGATTACACTCTTGTAAACCCTCCATCCTCAGCTCCTACAACAGACACTCTCCGCTCAAACACAGACCTCAGACCCATTTTCTTGCCCATAACTGCACACATTTTTGTCTCCTGCAGCCTGAGCTTTGTATGTCCCCCAAGCCCACTCCACAGCATTTTGCCCTCAGCTGGAAATGCTGCTCTTGGCTCCAGCTGAGTCCCAGAGCTGCTGGCTGTGGCCTGGAAGCAGGAGGCTCTGCTCAGCCCCACAGCAGTAATTGCCATTTTGAGATTTCTCACCAGGCAGGTCCTGTGCAAGTCTGTAACACGGCCCATTAACTCTGATTAGTGGAATCTTGCTTTTATGTGAGAAAATTACTTTCAGCTGTCACTCATCTTTTGTATGTGTTCTTCTCTTGAAAGAGCAGCTTTCATGTTCCAAACAGTGTTGCTAAAATCCAGGCAGTCCAGAGAAAATACAAATACGTATGTTTGGGGGCAATTAAGCTGAAAATATTCTTCACCTTCTGTTTAGATGAATGGGACAGTTACCCTTTTTATTTAATGAGTGTCAGTGTAACAGACATTCCTTAGAAAGTGTGAAGATGAATTCATAGGAGTTGAAAAAAGTTAATTTTATTTTTTAGATTTAAGGGAGCATGAACTAAATTCAGGCTTATGTCTGTGCCCATGGCAAATACTGCAGTCAGGACTGATCCTGATGCATGTTCAGGCTTGCAGTTTGCCTTCCTTAAAGCTTATTTTTGACAGAATTGGGGTTATTCGGGTTCGAATTTGTGCCTGTGCTGTCAAGAAATTCCAAGTACACAGAGCCCCTGATCCTGGCAGTCAGTTTTTGTGTCAGTGTTAAAAAGATCAGTGTGGTGGGTTCTGAGCTCCAGCTCATACCACATACACTGCTTTGAGGTGTTGAGGGCTCAGTAACCCAGTTTTCTATCACACCAATGAGATTTAGAGACATTTTTTGAGTGTTTGTTTCCAGGGGATACCAAGATTCGTGGCCTCCTGGTCACTCCATTTGTGATGAGCTGGAAGGTCAGAAACTGCACAGGGGGGAGAAGAGCTGGGACCAAACCATCCAGAGGGTCCCCTGGGCTGGTCTTGGATCACACACTTGGAGTCCATGTCTGTGTTCTGGGCAAACAGCAGGAATTGCTGCTCACATGGAACTCCTGAATAAGCAGAGATAACCCTTCATGTACTGCACACACAGGCTTGGTGTTTCTTAAATAATCCTGGGAGCTGGATATTTACTGAGCAGAGGAGGAGAGATAAATGCTACAGTTCTCTGTTGCAGGAGGAGCAGATCTCCCCAAACATGTGGTGTACCCACGTGCGTGTCAACATGTTTGTCCACATCTTCAACTACAATCAGTTCTCCCTTTGCAGTCTTGCAATATTTTTCCAAAATAAAACAATTTTATATCTTCATTATCAGAACAGTGTTTAGGTAGAGCAGCAAGTAACTGGCCTGGTACCAACTTTCAGATGGCAGTTACTGAATAGTTGGTTATTTCTCTGTGTCTTTGGATTCAATCTCTATGGAAATGAAACAAATACATTGCTTACATCGTAATTATGTGTGAACAGGGCTAAAGGTTGTTATGTTTTAGTGTTAATTAGTGTTCACGCTACACAAGCACCTCCATTTATGTAGCTTTTGGGGGTTTTGCACCCTGGTGTGAATTCCTTTGTGATGTTCTGCATCAATTTTTCCAGTAGGGAGCTTTGCTGATGAAAAACAGGCATGAAATCCTTCAGATAACATATTTTAATGACTTGCAGGTTATCTCTCATTCTTCTGTACACATTTTTAAAACTGCAAATCCCCTGAATGATGCCACCTTTGCTGAAATTATGTGTTTGAGATCCCTTTGGCCCTACTGTAAAACTTCTATCAATTCACTAATGAGTTATAGTGATGTTAATGCTTATAAGCAAAAGGTCTTTGAGAAGTGACCTTTTTTATTGTGTTTCATATTTCTTGTCTTCAGGAAACGTGAACAATTTCACTAATTGATTGTTTTAGATGTGTAATTGGTTTTAATTTATTTCTGTTTCCTGCTCTGCCAGTGATCTTCCTGTGATAAACATGATGGAGCTCTACCTGCTTTAAAATACCTCTGGATAAGTCAGGTTTGCATTCCTTAGCTCAGGCATGAAGTGGCTTTGGCTGTTTGATTCAGTTTATTTGGCTCTGAAGTTTTGTTGGCGAGAAATTTCAGAGGTGCTGCTTTGGAAAACAAGAAGATGAGAAAATTTATTTTATGTGTTCTTTTGTAAGATTCAAATAATATGCTTTGTCTGCAGCTGTGGTGGAGCTGTAGGATTGGACTGAGATATGTTTTGCTGCAAAAGAGAAGAAAGACTTGTTTGAAAAGGCTCTGATCTCAGAAGTGGCATGTGAGTGCAGTGCAGGGAGAAACTTGTATAAAGTATGAATTCATTACACAGCTTGTCTTTGTAAGTAGGGCTCTGGGAGGAGGGGGAAGTCTTTTACAAATAGGTGTCCTCAGAGAAACTTGTCTCTGTTTCAGAGGTCTGGAAACTGAGGCACAAACACAGGCCTGGCCAGGGACTAAAAAGCAAATAACACTGAAAGCCAGGACTGGAGCACCAGCTTCTGCACCTCCATTGAGTGCTCCAGGCACTGAACCAGGCAGTTCCCAGCTCTTGAGGAAAAAGCACTAAATCTTTCATGCATTCAGCTGAATTGGCCAGATTTTTGTACAGTGAAGATGGTATTTAATATCTTTACCCAGCTCTGTTCACTTCTACACGGGTGGGTTTTTTCTCATCGACTCCTTAAATGACCTGCTTTCAATTTTAAAGGATTTCAGTACTTGTCTTCTGTCATTACTGAGGTTTTATTTCTGTCCTTTCATTAGTTATGACAGTAGTAGATGGCAGCAGTTATAAATACCTCATCTCTTTGACAGTGAAGCAGCCACAAGTGGTGCTCTCAGCTCAGAGTTAAATCCTGCCACGCTCTCCACATCTCCTGTTGTAAACATCAAGCTGCCAAATAGATCCAAGTGATTAGCATGGGGGAAAAAAAGGAGGTGTATTCGCTGCTTCCCACCAGTGGAAACATATTTGGTTTTCATCCTTGATTATCCAAAAGCAAAGCAAACTAATAGTAAGTAAATAGGAGGGTTTCTTTGAGCTTTCTGTTGTGAATTGTTCATTTAAAAATCACAAGCTTTTCTTCTGAAGCTGACAGTCATAATTAAAACGATTTTCCAGCATTTATAAAAATGATGGCAGAATAACTCAGTGACTAGGTGGGTCAATTAAAAATTGCCTTTTTTTTTTTAGGATTTTGGTTTTGTTGCCAGCAGGTTGGATCTAAAACCGACAGTCAGCGTGTCATCTCTGTGGAGCTGTTTTCTGTTCTTAAGGGCTGTGGTTACATATCACAAAACCCTCTGGTGTAACAAAGTTTGGTATCAGCAGAGCAGTTGTCTTTGCTGAGCCACAATCCCCTCTCTTCTCTTGTTCCCATCACCAAGTCACTTGGAGTCATGGGCATTTTAGCTGAAGAGGGTCTGTTGGATCATCCAGTCTGTGGCAATACAGGATTTTTCCTTCAGGACACATCAGCCAGGAAAATGTGATGGCAGTGCTGCTCATTCTGTGTGTTCAGTGGGTAAATGCAGGGCCTTATTCTCTGGGTGTCAGCTGTGTGCTGCTGAAGTGCTGAATTCAGTCTCTGGACACGTCCACGTGTGTGAATGTACGACCAGAGCAGGGCATTGCTCCTCACAGGCTTCTCCTGAGCCCCTCGGGCTTTGGCCACGCACCAGTGCCTGTCCATGACTGCTGGAGGGCTGGAGTGCCTGGTGAGGGGTTGGATTTCAGGGGCAGATGCTCTCAGAGGCCATTTGAGATGAGATGGTGTCTCTGAGGTGTCTCCAGACACACAGACATCAACCCGTTGGTTGTAAACGCTTGCGTGGAGTGATCTGTGCGCTCTTGAAAGCCAGAAGGTTTCCTTTCTAAGCAACCCACAGGTGCAGTAATCTGGGGGAAAACCCTTCAGAATTGGTTTTAACATGCATCAAAGATGCCCTTTAAATAGTAATAAATTCCAAGATTTAGTTCTTCAAAATTGTAGTTTACTCATAGTTGTCTATTTGTGTTTACTTTGTGTTTGCGACGGGCTAAAAGAATAAACAAGTTATTGCCATTTGGCTGATGGATTGTAACTTCTTTGGTATGATAATTGTTCTTGTGGTTGTGTGTTCACAACAGAAGAGTTTCTGATTTCTGATGAGTTGTTTAGCATTTCTGCACAGCCTTAACAAAGTAACAGTGCATGTTAGTTAATGCTTGTACAGTAATGGTCTAAATGTCTCTGTTTGCCACCTTGGACTAGAGGTGGCAACAGCAGCCTGTCTAAACACACAAGAAAATACTGTGTTTAAAACACCCAAATTATGTCGATTAAACCACACTGCAAACCCAGTCAGAATTATTCCTGGCAGTGGCATTTCATGCCTAAGTTATCAGGAATGTATTTGCATCACACCAGTCAGTTGAGGGGATCCTCAAATTACATAGTAATGTGGATTGTCTTACACTTTGCTTTTAACCAGGGCAGAAAAGCTCCAGCTGCTGAACCACAGGCCTGTGACGGCAGTTGAAATCCAGCTGGTGAGTAACAATGCCTCTGACTGTTCAAAGCTTAAATGGAAGCAGCTTTAACCTTGAAGATCAATTGAATAATTACTTTCTCATGGCCAGTGATTGAATATATCCCTTTATGCACATCTTTACATCCACTGTTTCAAATCCACTCAGCTTCCTGTCTGAGACCTCCTTAGAGACTTGCCCCATCTTTCTTTCAGACAGATTCTCCACCTCTTGTTTGCTTCAGTGTCACATGTTTAAAATGCTTGATGGAGTCACTAAAGGTTAGTTACTAGGGTATTGCAACTAAGATTATATTTGACCTGGGTCTTTTTGCTGCTGCAGCTCTGCAATCCTGTAGTTCACTTTTTGGCAGCTGCCATGACATGGTTGTTTTGGTGGCAGAGTTCTGTGTTACACTAAAACCAAACGTGCTAAAAAGAAATTAATGACTGATAGCGAATTGTGAGCAGTGATGCAGAATGAGATATGGATATAAACAGACTTCCTCATGGAAAGTAGCCATTGCCAATCTGTTAAGCATAATTCTGATGTAAAGAGGGATTGTCACTAAATAGAAAGAGATGATTATATTCCCGGAAGGATCTCCTTAGGAATCCAAACCCCCGTGGTAATAAAGAGCTTGTTATAATCAGGATATTATTTCAATGAAGATCTCTTGCATTGAGAACATCTGTTTGCCATCTTAACCTGAAACCAAAGCGAGGAGTAACAGGATCGTATTTTGCTGCAAAAAGGGGAAGGATTAAAGAGGTACCAGCAGGACTATTTTTCTTCTGTAGCCACAGAATAGAGATTATAACACTGAAGGCGTCTCTTGGAAGAATGTTCCTAGCTGAGGAATTAATGCTGTGTTTTGTGATTGAGGAGATCAGTGTCAATCATCAACTCAACCAAGAGCATTAAGGCTTCATGAGCTGTGCTTAGGCACTTAGTCATAAGCCGTGATGTGGAGCCTGTCTCGTGCCTTTGTTAGCCTCATGTGCTTAGACACAGATTTATTTTATTGCCATAGACAGTCTCTTTTTCCCTTCTTTAAATGCAATAATCTTTTGCTGCTTTCAGGTGACTGTGTGGTTTTGTTCGTGTCTTCCCTCCTCTCCTTGTTAATCCTTCTTAGTTCCTTATTACCTTACCTACCCATAAAATATTGAAAATAGTTTGCTTCTGTGTCATGTTTGAAGTCCAGGAGGTAAATATAAGAAATTTGGGCCTTTATTAGAAGTCAGGTTTCTGTAGAGTGTCATACTTTGGATATTCCAAGGTTTGTAGTGTCAGAGTTAGATAAAACTCATTGCTAAAACTTGCAGAAACGCAGACACGAGATTTGAGTTCAGTGGCAGTTCATTATTTATCCAGAACCTGTCCCTAATGGTCAGTTATGAAAAATGTGATATTCGTACATTTGGGGATTAGCCTGAATTTCTGTTGTCATGGAAATGCTGGGGATGCACTTACTCCTGTTCCATTGCAATTCCCTGTAATTCCCAGGGCTGGTTTCTCCAAAACTAGCATTACAGTGATCTGAGTTGGCTGGGTTGTTAACGCTGTGTTAGATGAAGCCTCCCCGAAATTGCAGTACATTTACTCTTTCATCAAAGTGCATCAAAGTCTATTGAGCTCAATAACTGCTGGGAAACTGCAGAATGGTTCATTTAAGTGAAATCCAGAGCCTGGGAGCCTCAGCAAGGAAATGATTTTGCTGTTCAGTTGCTGTCTTGAACCATTTGGGGTTTTGGTGAGGACAGGGGAAGGAGATTGTAGCAATCACTGAACACACAAACCCTCTGTCTTCTGTGAGTGTGAAATAATGCAGAGCAGGGGAGGCTGCTCTGTTTTCCTTTGATGTCCATGGGGAGAAGATTATCCACGCACAGATTTCATGCAGGCAAGTCAATTCACTGCAGCTGATGGATGGGAGACAACCTACTGAGAAGTGAATATGAGGGTCTAAAATTGCCTTGATTCTCTTTCCATTCAACTTCCCCCTGCCTCTTAAAAGCTGTGAGTTGCTCCTGGAGTTGAATCAGAAATAAATGATGATGAAAACTTCTGACCAGTTGATATAATGCAGGCACATCAGTCTTCTTTTTAAAAAAGCTTTAAACAAAATGCTAAACAAGCCATGTCTATCTCTCACTTGCTCAAAGAGCTTTGATGTCTCAAACTTTTACTCAATGTTGCCTGTCCATGGAATGAAGTCGAATTTACCTGGCAGGCTTTTAATTGCTCATGTGAGAGGATAGGTATATTTATTGTTGCTTTTTTGCCTTGCCAGCTTTTTAGTTTTTTACTCTCCCTCTACAAAATTCCCTGGTTTTAGTTGTATGCAAATAATAAATCAATTTTGATAAAAATATATTTAAGCTAAAAAACAAATTTATGTTGTGATCTTTTGATCCCAGGGTCTTCTGTAAGTCTTTATGCATAAATTGGTGCCATTGTCCGTATTTGTCTTTTCCAGACCGTGTGCCAGGGTTTATTTTCAAACAACAATAGCAACAAAAGGAGCATGAAATTCTAATTCATACCCCACAGGGTAAAACACTGTACACACTGCAGCTATCTTGACCTCCTGTTTTAATCTTTAACATATGTTGTTCCTGGCTCAGTGATTCACAAAGGAGGAAGAAAAAAGACCCTGATGTTCATCTAACCATGACAGTGGTTCAGCTTTGCTTGGTGCTGAACTGTGGTGGGGTTGAAGATTAAGCATCTTTTCTAATGAACAAATTGCTCCATGTTCTTCTCTCTGAATGGAAAAGTAGATTTTAATTCTGTGCTTTTTAAAACTAGATTTCCATCTGTCAAACCAGACAACCTTGTACCTGTGTGCTCTGCATAACCAGGCTGGCAGATTCTCTTTTATTCTTGATTAGAAAGTAATAATGTAAAGTATTCTTCTGGAAAATGGAAGATCTTAGAGGATTTAAAACATTTTATTTTCTCAATATATTCTGCTTTTCACTTGGTTAATTAGCTCTGAGGGACATTAATCCAATCATTCAGTCTTTCACTTTATTTCTTTTTTTATATGTTTTTTTCCTATTAGTGTGTTAGCGCTGAACAATTTCAAATTACTGCTCAAAGGAGGAAATAACAGTCATTTTCTCATCAAACATCTACCTCCTACACTGGAGTTAAATTATGTGCTTGATTGCTTTGGAAGTGATCAGAACCCCTATTTCCTTTATTACTGTAGTTTACTGTTTATTTTTTAAATAGAACTCTTGGCTTATTATTCAAATAAACAATAGCTTTTGGCCCACAGGTTGTTCTGCTCTGTGATGCTGAGGTTTGTTCCCCACCAAATATTACTTCTCCTTCAGACAGTTCCTGAGTTCTTTCATTGCTTTTTGGGGTTCTTCAGTGTGGCTTTATTTATTCTTCAACATTTGCACTGTATTGTCCTGTCTCAGGAGACTAAAGGAAGTAAACATTAGCATTGAAAGCTTGAAAGAAGCACAGCAAGGATGATGAAGTTTCTCATACTTGGCTTTTATTTGGGCAAGCAGAAAAGGTATGGTTTTAATTAGGAAAAGCATGTTCCAAAGTGTTTGTCCTTGTTTCACCAACTAAAAAAAACCCTACACAATTATTTGTGTATATATCTGTTTGTTCATATTTTGTGCTTGCATTTGTACGTGGCACTGTGAACGTACAGATTTGCACATTTAATTTATGAACAAACGCTTTAATCTTTGAAATTATCTTAATAGACTAGCTGTTACTTTCTGATTTACCTCCTCCACAGACCAAATCTTTAAAAGCTTCTGAAAATGACTTTCTGCCACGAGAATTCACCAGCAGGTCTTAACGTGACTCAGCGCTTAATGTCATTCTGTGATTACGTTCTGATTTGGTAATTATGGTTGTTTTGTTCCTCTGAGAAGTTCAGACATAGTGCTCCATTTAAAAAAGCTCCTGTTAAAATGTGCAGCTGGGAAGGGCTGCGTGGAGGCAGTAAAATATCCCACATCCACATTTGTTTAATGAGCACAGCTCTGGTTCCCAGCAGTGGTTCCGTTATGGAACGAGGCATCTGCCAGGGCTTCGTGCTGCACTTGGAGAGGGATTTTGTCTTTGCATTCTCTTACAGCAAGATTCAGGGATGGGGGTCAGATGCCTGTTTCACTTTCCAGGGTTAGAAAGCCCGTGCACAGATGTATCTGGAGAGGAAGAGGAAAACCAGCATCATTTTCTTGAGCTATTCTCCATTTAGTAAACATTTGCCTCATTTTAAGCTTCAAGGCCAGTTAAGTTAGTTGGAGCTCTTAAATACTTGAAATTAAGTCCAAACATAAGCTCTGGCTTAACAGTTGTATGCACAAGGTGCTTAAGCAAGTGAAACATTGGTTTTTAGATCTCTAAATAAAAGTAGCATTGCTCTCAAAGATGAGCAGAACTATGGCTTCAGCTGCCCTCTGAATACTTGTATATGTTGCACAGTTCTGAAAATCTGGCTGTTTTTATCAATACATTATCAATAAAGTAAGGAGCAACTCTGGGCACCCAGGCTTGAAAAGTAAATATGAGCTGCAGAGGGAACGTGCCCCTTTTATTTTTAGCTGTAGGAATTTTGTGCCAATTAAGTTCCCAAATAAAGTTTTCTTGCTTCCTTCCTTGATTCCTTCTTTGGTTGTCTTGTAGATTGTACTGTGTAGAGCATTAGCTCTATATTGTTTAGAGGATTGGGGAACTGAAATGTGAAAATTGCTTCCTGTATGAGTATATTGCAATGGGAATTTAATAACTAACTGTTACGAGTTTGGGTGAAATAGAAGTTATTAGTGAGGCCTGACTTGACTGAATTATCTCGACCACATAGTTGCATTTCACAGATAATTCATCCTGTGTGTGTGTATGAATGACACTGATGTGCTGTAGCATTTGCTACTAAAACCCTGTAGTTATTTTGGGATGGTTTAGACTTGAATGTAGTGACTTGGGAATTATTTATTACGGAAGCCACAGAGCTGCCATGGCTCACTGCCCTTCCCTGTGTTCACTTCCAAAACCCCTCTCTCAGCCCTGGGAAAGGGACATGCTTGTCTTGCTGCACATCAGGGTGCTTTTTATCTATAAATTGTATTTCTGTAACACTGCCTAGTTCTGTTACTTGCCCAAATCCCTGAATATTGAAAATAGGTGGGTCAGCAGCGCTTTGGTTGACGAGACCCTAAACTTTGCACATGGCACAGTCTGTGAGGGTGAGCTGTTTCCATTTGGGGTGTGTGGCACTGCCAACATCAACATCTTAGGTCATACACTTATTTCAAACATTTGCATTTTTGTTTTCCTTAGTATAAACTTTGCATTCCTGACTGCTTATGGTTTGAGTCTGTTGCTTGAGCAGTTTCAGCCAAGTGCAAGTTAGAGGTTAGCAAGGCTTTTTGTTAGATATTTTTTCATAGATTGGTAAAATGCTTGCTAGAAAAGTAGATGCTTGAATACAGTCGTTTCATTTTGCCTCTTAGGCTTTTTCTTACACATAATTTCTCTTCTCAGCACCATATTTTCTAGTACTGTGGGTAGCATTTTGTCTTATAGTTGTAAATCAGAAGGCTGTGAGAACATCTGTTGAATGTAGAAAAAGCCTCTGGGTGACCTTCTGTTCCCCTTGAGATCTGTTTTCCTTTAGGACAGTTTCATTTGTCTCTTTATCTACATGCTGTCTGTGCTTAATTTTTGAATTCTGCCTTTTGGCCTGCTGCTTTGCTGCTTCCTCACTGCCTATGTTTTCAGAAGTCAGGCTCAGGCTGTTTTTTTTTCACTTCCCTAAAGATTGAAAAAAATTGATTTTTATAGTTTATCCTTTTGATCCTTTGAACTCTTGAATGGTATCACAGCAAAACAGCACTGGAACATCAACCTGAATAATCAGCTGTCTGTCCATCCTGCTAAATTTGTGTCTTTTGGTGGTTCCTGGTGTGAGAGCTGGTGGAGAGGCACCAAGAGGGGTGAGCACTTGGTGATGCTGATGCAGTAGTTTAAGGAATTACCACTTCCCTCTGGCAGAGGTTAAGGATCTATCAGCAGAAGGGAATCTGGAGCTACATCCCCCCTTCTCAGAGCAGTGTCTGGCATCTTGCTTTAATGATGCTTTTCTCAGTTACGGCACCAGAGCGTCTGAAACACGAGAGACGATTTTAGTTCATCAACTTTGTGCTAAAGTGTGATTCCTGAAGCTGCCAGGGCAGTCACCAGAGCTCATCTGTCACTGTCCAAGTCGTGTCTGCAGTTTGTCAGCCAGGCAGGGCTCGTGCTCAGCCAGTACAAATGACATCAACAGGGTTGTTCATCCTGGGAGTTGGGGCATTACTCATTCGGAGTGATGTGCTCACTGAGGAACATGCAAGAAAACAGTGATTAGATTCTCACATGAGTATATTCTGTCTTAAATAAGAGTCGGTGCTGATCTAGAACTCACTGTTTTCTGTTTGAGTTCGGATTCCATGCTAATGTTTAACTCTGTCTCCCTGAAGCAAGCACCTGAAGGAGAAAGCGTTCAGAGAAAAAAATATGGAGAGGGGAGATATAAATAGGGAAGGATAAAATTAAAATGGGTGGACTTCATGTCATCCGATAAATCAAATCTAAACTAGGCAAAGAGCCATTTTTCTGAAGATTAGAAAGCAGAGGGATGTGGGGGACATTGGCCACTAAGAGATCAGTCATCCTGCCCAGCGTGATATTGCCTGTCCAAAGCATGTGGGCTGGTTCTTTGTATTTTCCTGCTGCTGTGGGGCTGTCACCTTTAAAATTCAGTGTAACAGTAATTAATAACACTATAATCCAGTCTGAAAACCAGGCTGATAATCCTCTAAGAAACTTAATAGCATAGGGCATCTGTAGAGTAATGCAGAGTCAGCAGGATTGGCACCCAGGAGTGGGTGTAACATACTTTACTTTATCATGGAATCACAGAACCCCAGAGTGGTTTGGGTTGGGAATAACCTGAAGGAACATCTAGTTCCAACCTCCGTGCCATGGAGAAGGACACCTTCCACTTCCACATTTCATGGTATGATGTTAATGGTCGAGGTGTGCTGGTCAGGCTGCTGGGATCATCCCCTCTGGATGCAGCCTGGCAGCAATTACCTGACCCCACTGCAGTAGCTGCAGCAGTTCTCACAGAGAAGGAGGATTTTTAATGTGTTTTTAGTGTATTTTAGTGTATTTTAGCACATGGAGTACAGTGTAGCAGCTGGCTGGAACAAGAGCCAGGGCTGTTGTTCAAGCCAGTGTCCTACAGTAGTTTTTGAACTAACAGTACTTGGAAAGCCACTCCACAGGGAATTTCATCCTTTCATCCAGGATAGTCCCCAGAAACAGTCATTTGCAAATGGATATTCAGTGTCTGCCTTTTGCTACATGAGTGGATTTGAGCTGTGTGCACTTCCACTCATCCAGGATCTGTGGATGATACTGATGAACGATGATCAGACTGTGCAAAAAGGGCTCGTAGGACTCTGAAGAAAAAAACAAGTTAATTGAATATACCACTCAGCTTTTCAGAAGGCAAGATGCATCTGAGTAGCTGACAGTTTATAGCTGGAGCTGATTACACCTGCATTGACTTGGAACCATAATTAATATAAATCACCGCTCTTCAAAGGACATTTTAAAGGACTTTGTATAAAAAAGAAAACTCAAACCCCACAATCCTAATTGGTTTCATTTGCGTTTGAAGAGTTCTTCTGACTTGCTTTTCCAGTCCTCTGACAAGCTTTTTTCCCTTTTAACAGCTGCCTATAAATTAGGGCAGTTGTTTTACTGGTGGCAGTGATATAAGAGTTCCCACAGCTCCACAGTGGGAGTAGGTCCCCAATTAATCTCATGGAATCATATAGTTGATTTTGTGACAGCGTATTTTGTGTTGCTCAGAGCTTTTTAAATGCCTTTATACCCAGGAATCTCCAATCTAAGCAAATTCCAGCAAAGTGTAGCTGCTGCAGGATTAGGTGGTTTCTTTTATGGCCTGGTTACTTACAGTCCAGGTGCCAAGGTTCAGGGAACCACTCTCAGGATATCTCATTTCAGTGCTCACATGAAAGCACAGGAACTTGGGAAAACAGGTCTGGAAGGTAGGTCTGAACAAGAGCTAAATGAAAAAAGCCTGGCTCAAGACATGGATGTGTAGGTTGAGAGAGACTTGAGGAGAAACCAGGGAGGAAAGGCTGTTCCGAGTGTGGTGTGTTCCCTGTTGGAAGGAAAGCAGGGTCTCGATCCAGAGTGCCAGTTGTAGTGGTTAACAATGGAGCTCTCCTTTCTTTTCTTTTAAATATTGCAAGAGTTCTGCTTTGTAAAATGCTTTTGTTATGAGCTCAGACTATCTTGTGTGCATTGACAAAGTATTTCCCAACGAGTTGAGCCCTACTCTTCAGAGCTGAGGAAGGAAGTGTGGATTTAATGATGACAATGGATTGTTTTTTGACCTGCAGATGGTAGAAGAAAGCGAGGAAAGGCTCACAGAGGAGCAGATCGAGTCACTTCTCCAGACAGTCACGAGTATTCTTCCAGGGGATCCAGAAGAACAACAGAGAGACTCGGCAATGGCAGTGGAAGACAAAGGTGACCAAGCATAGGAGGCTTCTAGACCAAAGCTGGCAGCAGTTTCAGAAGAGAATCAGCTAATATTTTTCTGTTTTTAACTTGATACCGGTTTAATCCTGTACTGGACATAATTGTAAAATATATTACCATTTTTATTACTTGGAGGTGGTGAGGGAACCAATTGTTTACAAGAAAGCACAGAAAAGGACACTATTGTTTTGGTGTTTTGTCATCAACAGGGATGGCAGTAACTGAGCCTGTAATGGAGCAGCCTGAGAAAGCATGGGGCACAGGATCTGAAGCTTTTGTAATTTTTCATTACCCATGTAACAGCTGTACATTTGAATAGGCCCATGTACAGCTGGCAGTGTTTGAATTATCACAGCAGTGCTATAATGATAATTGCTTTCATAAGCTTTGGAATTGCCCAACTGCCTTTCAGAAGAGGGGCTGCAGTGCAAAGCCAGCTTTTGGGGCTGTTTGGTGAGCAAAACAGAGAGAGGTACAAGAGCTGCTTGGGGTCTGGCCAGGCACTTCCAAGGAGGCTTTTGGCATCACAGAAGTGAAAGGATCTGTTCTCAAGGGTGTCTGGCAGTCCCTCCTCAACGACAGAGGGATCCAGATCAGCAGCTAACTCAGCAAATTGCCTCTGAAACCAGGGAGTTGGGCCAGTTTACAGCAGAGAGGCTCTGTACTCAAAGCTCTGACTAACAAACAGCAGAATATTGAGGGGTGAGGTGTGTATTTGCCCTTTGAACATTAATTCCAATATTTAAACATAGACCAGTCAGTCCTGTGGACGTGCTGTTGGTGGTGGAATAAATGAGTCAACACCGAGGTCCGAGTCTGGTTTAGGAGGAGAATGAGAGTCTGCCCTGGATGAGGCAGAATTTTCTGTGTACTGAGCTTTTGTCTGGTTAAGGATTTCAGGATCAAGTATTTAATGTTGAAAGCCTTGATGATTATAATACATCATTTGTGTGTGTGTATATATACACACATCAAGTCAGGAGCTACCATGGCACTGCTTTATGTTATGGCTGCAGACCATTCTTTCATAATTATTATAAGGTACTGGAAATAGAAGTAAAATTTTAAGTACATCCTGGGAATTTTGTGAATTGTAGACAAGATATAAGACCTCAAATCAGATATCTGACTTTTTTCCCTCCTCAGGTCTGTCATGGCTTTATTTTGTGTTTTTATGCAAAGAATTTACGCTTTCTGAGCTTTAGTTGTGCTGTATATGAAAGGGACTGATAAAATCCCGTGTCTGGGGGATTTGTGATATGTGTTTCCATGGTATTTAAGCTTCTTTGATGTTTGGAGAGGAATGAAAATTCTTGGAAAATGTATTTGTTACCTCTTAAAGATAATTTATCTTACATTAAATGCTTTCCAAGGCTGGAGACTAACGGTACATTTTGACTGGTAAGTGTAGTACAAGAGGGGGAAGGTCCTCGGTGGTTTTGTGAATACATCAACATGTATTTTTCTCTCTAAATGTGCAAGAAAACAAGAAAGATAAGTGGATCGTATCACAGAATGACATGCAATTAATTTTAAAATTAGCATTTTTATTTACAGCAGTCAGTGATGTTGTTTGACATGCTGCGGCCTTGGGCTGCAAGTGTTTACATTTTTATCTGTCCTTTTCTAAAATTAAGTTATTGAACTATGTTCTAAACTTATAAAAAGCAGATGGAACCGGATCACAAGTATCCTTAGCCAGCAAGAATGTTTTAACAGATCCCCAAAGTTGGATGCTCCATCCTGGGAATTGGTGGTTGGTTCTCATCATGGGTGTTTGCCCCCATGTGTGTTGTCTTGTTGTGTGGGTATTGTACAAGGTGCAGGAACTCATTCATTTGCTGTTGTATTTAACCTTTTCATCAGTATCAATTCCAGATGGATACATCTGTTAAATTCACGGATCATTTGTTGAGACTCAAAGATGCATAAACGATGCATAAATTTCCCTAAAAAATGCAATACTAAATGACATTTGAAAGGATCTGGGATTTTGGCATCTGCATTACATCAAGGAATGATTTCTAGCTCTCCAGTCCGTGCTCTCTGTCACTGTAAGTCCAGGTGGGGGAGTTGCTCGAGCTCTGAGGGCAGGTTTGTGTGGGTTTTTTCACTCTGGTGCATGTTGGAAACCCAAGGTCAGAAATGGTTTATGGAAAGCAAATGTCACTTTGCTGCTGTGACACCATTTTTCCAGTGTCTTGCATATTGCACAAAAGCCCTGCCCCTCTCCCAAAGCTGCTTTTTGTTTCCTTAACTAACCAGTTAGACCACAATAGATGGACCCTGACAGTTCTGGTGGAGGAGAGGAGGCAGCACCAAGAGTGGCTGATGCTCTGGGGGTGCAAGAAAGGAACGTGTGTGTCGGGCACTGAAAAGCTCAGTCCCTACTTTTTGTGAAGAAAGAGTCCTCAGCACCTTCTGAATGTTTAAGAAATTTATATTATTTTTACTTTTCTCATTTTTTTATCTCCTCACTTTTATTCTCTGTTGTGTGTTTGGGTTTTGGCAGATGAACGGCTTTGCCCAGGGCAGCTCTTGTGCTCTTATTGGGAGAAAGGGGGAATGAGCTGCCAGAATTCCTTTGCTGTTGAGATACTTGAAAACACCTGGGGTTTCTCTTTTCATAAATTCAAGCCTGAGAAGCCCAGCTTTCTTTGGCTGGAGAAGTTTTATTAGAAAAAGCTTTATTTTATGGGAGGAGGAGGAGCTGCTTCTCCTACCTGGCTGTGCTCTGCTGCTGGGCAAGGGAAATAGAGATACTGGAAACAGATGTCCACAGGGAATTTTGTGGAAGATACAGGAAATCCCTACTGATATGCTGAGCAGCTTGGGTGGAGGTCAGGCTGTGGCAGGGCTGTGTGTGAGGCTGTGCCCACCACTGAAATGCAGAATTTGTCAAGCAGGGAGCAAATTGCATTTGGTTTGTGTTTGTATGGCATGCTCATTAGCTGAAGGTGTGCAGTCCTAGTGAGAAAAAGCAAACCCACAAAATTTGGAGGTTTGGTTTTCTTTGGAAGCAGGTTTTCTCCTGCAGCAGGTCTTCAAACAGCACTGAAGTTGTGCAGGGAAATGGTGTCCACGCAGGAGTAATTCATACTTTGCTCTTCATCCCATTGGAAATACATGTTTTTTCCAACTGGGGGTTGAAGGGAGAAGACTTGGTTGACCCTGTCTGAGGTGAGAGGTTGGACTAGGTGATCTCCAGAGCTTCCATCCAACCTCAATTTTCCTGTCAGTCTGTTTTTTCTTCCTCCCACTGTGAACTCGGGCTCTCATTAAGGACTGGGATGCAGTAGACTGGGAGTTCCTCCCTTGTCCCTCTTCCCATCCATGCCTTTGCAGATGGGAGTTTGAGGCTCTGACAAAATGCAAATACTTTATTTCTGGGATATCAGCAAAGAGAACGGGACAGACTTGAAGGATTGCAGCGGGATTTCGTGACGTGGCTCTGGGTTTATCAGTTGCTTGAGGCCTTGAAATGGGGGTTTATGGAGTTGCTCCATGTGAGCAGCTGAGTCTGTTCCAAAAGAGGCTCCTCTGGTGTGAAGGATGTGTCCCAGGATGCTGCTGAGATAAGATGGTGTTGCAGTTTTCTCTTGAATTTTGCTTGGTTGAAACAAAATTTTCTCTTGAAATTTGCTCCATGGGCCAAATTAATCACTAGTGCCTCTCCCCTGCCTTAAATTTGGCCCAAAACACAGAACTCCTGCACTCTGGCTGTGCTGGGCCCCCCTGCATCGAGCCACGGGTGAATTATCCCAGCCCAAACTGGGATCATTCTGGATCCCTGTTTTTAAACACACACATTTTTATTCTGTATTGCATTTTCTATGATGAAACTTTTTATTGCCTCTGCCTCCCTGGGGTGGCAGCTCTGCCACATTTGGCAATGTGCAAACAGCACGTTCTGAATCCCAGAAATTGCCTCGCTTCCTTTGGCATGACATCCACTTCCCTTGCCTTTGGACACAGGCTTTGGAAGCATCGGTCTCAACTGGGAGCTACTGTTGCTTGAGTGACTTATGAAACACTTCAGGCTTTGGCAGAGGGGAGTCAGGAGAGCCTGTGTGCACCTCAGCCTGGCCAATATCAGGCTTTTCCTTCTTTTCTTTTTCATTTCTACCCATAACCAGCCTTTTCCAGCCTGTTCTTTTCCCACCTCCCAGACCAAAGGGGATGCCAGGCTGTTACAAACAGAAGGAACAGGAAGAAGATCTTTCGTGCTTAAAAACTTGTCAGTTTTTTTTTTTTTTGCAATTGTACCAGTTGGTCTCAATAACAGCATCTGGTCCCAGTATCCCTCACTGATAAGGACATTCTGTGGTTATGAAATGTTCCTGGTAATTCAGAAGGACTCACGGAAGTGTCTCAGTTGACTCCTCCAGTGCAGGCGGGCGGTGCTCACACGTTCACCACACAGCAGCTGCCTCTTCATCCCATAAAACAAAGCCTTACATTGAATCTGAGTGACAACTATTGTCCTTTCTGGATGACACAGTGACCAGACAGGCATTAACCCTCGGCTCCTGCTGTTCCCAGAGCTCACTTCTTCACCCTTGGAGATTTATTCCCTTCCTGTGGATGAGCAGTGCTGGCTGGAGGATGTGATGTGTGAGGAGCCAGCGTGGCAGGACAGGTGATGGGAGATACCCATGGATGGCTGCATGGAGCAGCACATGGGGAATGAGGTGCACGTGGAGAGGGGACTGGATTGCAGGGTCTGTGTTTGCCACCTCAAGAACTTTCCATGGGGTCTCCAACACCCACCCAGCAGAAGGAGAGTTACACAGTGCCTTTGGAGCTGGACTTGATCAGCCAGCTCTGCCACCAGCCTGTGGCCTCAGGGAAGTTTTTTCTCTTTTCCCTGCCTTGGTTTCTTCTTTGGCCAAAGCCCTCGGGGGTGACAGGGGTGATCCATGGGCTGGGCACTGCAGGGCTGGGGGTTCACAGCCCCCCAAAGCCGTCAGGGTGATCCATGGGCTGGGCATAGACAGGGCTGTAGGTTCCCAGCAAGGCTGATGCCTGGAGTGCTGCCCAAGGGCCTGTTTAACATTTTTGTGCATCCCCACGGATAAAAGAGCTTTTTGTGCTGACAGCTGGGAGCTGAGGAGGAGGCTGCAGCCCTTGGCTTCCCTGTGCTTTGGGAGCAGTGTGTGGGTGTCCATGACGTGCTGCTGTGACCGTGATCCTGTCCTGGACACGTGGGTGTCCGTCGTGCTGGGGGCTCTGCTCCCAGCTGGGCCGGCCCTTCCACAGCAGCCCTGATGTGACCATGTCCTTGCATCTCTGCAGTGGACGCTTGGAGGTTGTTCATTACAGGGACTGGAGTTTGGAATTTCGCAGGGCAAGGAGCTGCCAAACATCAGAGGAGTTACCCCACCACGAAGGCACGTCCTGCGTGTGCTGCACAGCGTCCCCATCGCTCGCAGCAGAGGTAACGGGGAGCTGACCTGTGTGGTGGAATGACTTCCTAAGGAAAACATCTGTGCTCTTGAGTTGGGCACAGGATCAAGTCTGAGGGTGGGGCTGAGCTGTGGAGCCAAAGGAAAGCATTTCCTTGCAGCCAAGCACTGGCATTACAGGGCTGATGGCCACGTCCCCTTCAGGGGACAGCCACGATCCCCAGAGCAGCAGTGCAGTTAATTTATTTAATGGTGAACAGAGGGTCATGTTTCTTCAGGAAACATAAATTGTACAGGTTTCTCTTGTGTGTAAACTGCAATTGTAGGAGCAGACCCTGAGCTGGGGCATGTGGATGTTGCTCTCTGGACCTCAGTGGCATGACTGTCACATGTGCCAGAGCATCCTGTAACTCAAGGAAAACAGGGAGGGAGCAGCACTCGGTGTTATCCCAGGGAGAGTTTGCAAAGAGTAACTTGGGAACACCAAAACTGGCCTTTTTCCATCAGCAGGGGGCTGGTGTTGGTAGGGAAGATCCAATTTGTGTCCCAAAGTGAACACCACAGTAGAGCTGCTGATGCTGGGAATGTGGGCAGGGACATGGGAAGAGCAGGGCAGGGAGCAGGCAGCTGGAAAGCCACCAGGAGATAAAAGAGTGGTGAGGACCAAAATGAGCAAAGAACCTCTTCACTGCCTGAGAGAGCAACACCTTCACCTGGGCAGCAACAACCTGCCCTGGGGATGCTGGTCCTTCACCATCAGCTTGATAACCCAACACTCCTGATGCTCCTCTGTGAGATCAGGGAATGGGATCCCTGTTCCCAGGTGAGATCCTGTAAAAGGGGAGGGGCTTTGGGTCAAGAAAGGCAGAGAACTGATTGTTCTTGGGGTGTTAAAGCTCTTTAAAACATTTTAACAGCAGCTTGGATGCATCCAACTCCCACACACCCCCCCAGAGGAGCCCAGGGACTTCTCTAAAGAAGCCCAAAGTACCTTTAAAACCACGAGTGATATTTTATAACCATCCCAGAGCGAGGAAGCTCAGGTTAGCCCCCTTTCCAAAGGGCTGCTCTGGAGGCATGGATTGGGATCCAGCCAGCTTCCCTGGGGGGAGTCGATGGCAGGGTTGTTTAGGTTGGAGCTGCCGGAGACATTGACAGAGAAAATATTTTCTGTTCCCACTGAAAGAAATCCTGCTGCAGAGTTTTTATTGAGCAAAAAGAAATGCTTGTGCTGAAAAAAAAATGGGAGCTGTGGCCAAAGCACAACTGAAATGCAGAGAACACTTGGGAAAGATTTGTTAAGCCCCAGAACTTTTGCTTGCCACAAGCAAGAGTCTCCCTGCACATGTTACTTAAATTAATTTACCTCTGCATTAAGGAGCTTTATTTTATTAACTTTAATGTTTATAAAAACAACCATCTGAGATGCTGTTAAACTTTAACGATATGTAAAATAAAGCCAGCCTGGAACCAGGCAAATGGGGTGAGAGAACATCTGAAAAGAGAGGGGAAAGCCAAAAAATCATTGGGGAGGGCTTGGTGCAAACAGTGACGCTGGGAAGGGACCTGCAGGGGGGTTCAGGGCAGTTGCAAATAGTCCCAGCAGGGCTGAGTGCCTGGTGCTGCTGGTACTTGGGGGATTAGAGCATCCTCTGAAGGGCTCTCCCAGCACCTCTGACATCCAGCCTGGGAAGGCAGGTGGGTGAGGCTTCCTGGGAGCACCCAGACAGTGCTGGAGCCACTGCACTGGGCACAGGAGGGTGGTGGTGGCTCTGGGGCCTTTGGTCACCTTGACAAGCTTCAGCACTGAGCACAAGGGCCTGTTGAGTGCTGTGTTTGGAAGCCTTGGCGAGTGAATCCCACCCCTTGTGGGGCTGAATCCTCCTCCTAAGGAGCAGCTTCACTGCCCAACCCTCTGTGGGCAATCGGTGCCTGGTCCAGCTGGACTCCTGCTCCAGCTGCGAGAGGAGAGCTGGCAGGATCCCCCAGCCTTTGCTTTATGGGGCCTCATTGCTCATTTAAAAAAAGAGGGGAAAAAAAACAAAAACAAAAACCCCAACAAACCCAAAAAAACCCAAGAACCCAGCTCTTTTCTTGAAAACCCCTCCACCTCTCACCCCAAAACCCCACAGCTGCCTCACCACTTCCCAGCCAGGATAGTGAAGTCTGCCATGAGCTGGGGCATGGAGCAGGGCTTTAACCTGGCACCTCAGTGCAGGGGGAATGGGGATGAGCTCAAACCATCAGTCCCAGCTGGAAACAAGTCACTGGATGCCTTCCTCACTGATCCCATCAGCACTGGGATGCTGCAGCACGTCGTCGGGAACCTGGTATGTTTGTGTCTCTTCACAGAGGGCTGTTCCTCTGGCTGGGTTTGCTCCTTATGCACTGGCTACTTTTTTTCTCTTAAAAACCAGAGATTTAAATAACTCATCAGTTGCTGCTCTTGGATTTTAGGGCATTTGCAGCTTTTCCCTGCCCTCACGTCTCACCCCACGTCGCTCCCTGGGGCTCCTCTGTCATGGGATGTCAGGTATGGGGAGCAAATCCCTTTTATTACAGACCAGACACTGTCAAGAAATAGTCATCTCAAAATAGAAAGTCTGAGTTGTTGAAATTATCCAGCTCGGCAGTGAGCAGGGCTGGGTGGAGGGGCTCTCCCAGCTCTTCCCACACTTTATTTATGCATATGCTTTTATATGTAGTGAAATTTAACCCCTGGAGACGTGTTAAAGGCTTTAAACTTGTGCTTTGTTGGACCAGAGGTATTTTTGCCAGATCTAAAAGGATCTTCAAGATTTTTCCTCCCTGTGCTGCCTGTCAAGGAGGGAGGGCATCAGCAGAGAGAAACCCAGGGGCTTTTATTGGCAGCTGTGGGTCAAGTGTCTGCTCTTGTTCTGGGCTGAGAGGGCTCCAGAAAAATGCAATTTTTTGTTAATTCATTGAGTTCAGCTCTCTGAGTGCCCCAGGACACGATGCACAGCAACACGTGGTGAGCTCCAAAATGTCGTGGGTGGACGGAAGGCAGGTGGGGGCTGGGGGAAACGTGCAGAACAAGCACTTTGATGCCTCTACAAAGCATCATCCCAGTCCCCATCCTGGTGCATTGGGCACTTGGTGTCCCTTATCCTGTGTGGAAAGTGTTTGGTGTCACCACAAATGGACTCACCTTCCCGGGGCTTGGCCGAGCCCTGTTCCCCATCCCAGGTGGCTCTGGAGTAGCCCCTTCCCAGCCTCACCAGCTGCAGTGTTACATTTCAATCCTCTCTGAATCGTTTCAAGACAGTTGCTTTTTTTTATACTCTTCAAGTTCATCTGCAAAGATCTTTTTTTTTTTTCCCTTTTGTGTTGTCCATGGATTTCCTTGCTGTCGTGGCACAGCAGCCCTTCCTTTGGGGTGCAGCAGCTGGAGGGAGGGAAAAGGATGCTCCAAGAACGCCCACACAAAACCAAATGGGATCCAAATGCTTCCTCCCAGCAGGTTTTCTCCTTCATCATCCAGCAAAGCCCAGAACCCCCCCCCAAATGCTGCTGCTCCCCCTGCCCACACCCAACATCCGTGAATGGACTGGGGGATGGAAATGCTGCATCAGGCCAATGTAAACATTTTCCCTTTTCCTGTGCAGCATCCTGCCCCCAGGCATGGGATCAGCAGGAAGTTGCCTCTTTCCCAGCCCCATGGGGCTGCTCTGGGCAGGACAGGTCCCTCTGCCTGTGTGTCACCACCCCAGGTGAGACCCCAGCAGTCGAAGCCACCAGAGAAGGTGGCTCAGACACTGTGAGTGTTGCACTGGAAATGGCCCTAAAATGTTCCTCATTCTCCAAAAAGCTGATGGAGGGCAGGCCACTCATCCCTGCCTGGTGCTGGGGTTGTCCCACCCCTGCCAGGTGCCTGCAGCAGGATCATTGCTGCCCCATCTTGGAAACCACCAGGTTTGGTGGGATGAGGTGGGATGTGCAGCATCTGAGTGTTCACCCCACAACCTATGAGCGACTCTTCAAATGCTGCTTCTTTCATGTTTCAGCCTCCAAATGCTGTTTCTTCCTTTTTGGACTCTGCATTTTGAGCTTTTCCCAGTCTTTTCCCCTGCCTTTCCACAGCTTCGGCGCTGGAGCCTTCCCTCCAGTGCCAACTGAGCTGGTTGTATCAGGCCAGGAGCGGAGGCTCCAAGGAAAACCATAAATATTGTGGGGCCAGTGATGAAGCAGGGAGCTGGCAGGAGGGGAGTGAGGCTGAGGATTCGGCCTTTTCTGCTGGAGCCTCAGCAAAGCCCAATAGTTAATCATTAAAATATGCTTATGTGTAACTAATCTCTGCAGGACAATGAACTGAGAAATTATTTAATGCAATTTAAATGGGTCATAGTAGTTGCTATAATAAGTGTGTCCCGAGCCAATGGGAGCCATCAGGCTCCTATAAAAGCGGGTGGGGAAGAAATAGCAGCTGGTGGGAAGAGATCACCAAAGACCCGATGCGTGTCCTGAGCTGCCTCTGGCCGTGCCGAGATCCTCCCAGTCCGCCCCAAATCAGGCTCCAGCTCCAGGCTGAGCCCTTCTTCAGGCATTGGTGATCCCTGTCAGTGGGTGCAGCGGGAAGGACGGGATCTGCCTGGAGCAGGCACTGGCTGCCCCTCAGCGCTGCCCATGGGGACGGGAATCGCCTGTTTGAGTCTAAAAGGATGAAATGCAGCAGTGCCGTGAGTCGGGGGCTGCATTGCTCTGCTCGGGGCTGAGGGGATGCTCTTCGAGAGGTGGGTTGGATCCATGGCAGGGGCTGGTGTTGGTGGAATCCCATTTGGAGCTGTGCTGGTGTCAGCAGTGTTCTCACAGTGTTATCCCGTAGCACACCGAGCTGCTGGAGCCTTGCAGTGGGAACAGAGGGGTGGGGAATGAATGGGAATGGATTTTAGGGGGCTTTAATCAGCCTGTGAGAGGGATTATATCAGCTGGGCTGACCCCGACACCCGTCTCAGGTCCCGTCCTCCTGCACACTCATCCCTTGGCTCCCGCTGGCAGGTTTTGGCTTTATCCCTGATATTGTTTGCAGCCCCTCGGGACTGATGTGCCAGGTGCCACTGGTGAGCAGAGCTGAGCACAGCTCAGCACTCCTCCAGCACAGCACTGACCATGGCTGGGAGGAGAATATATTTGCTGGAGGGAGAAGTGACACTGGAGATTTCTGCCAGCCTCTTGCCTGCCTTAAAATACCCCAACGAGGTGTTAAGTGCAGCTATTTCCAGTTCCAGGGTACAGACATTTATTCTCCCAGCAATGCCAGTCCTTAAATAAGCAGTAAATCCCAACATCTCCAGGCATCATATTCATCCAGCTACTTGCTCTTTCTCTAGGCTTTTAGTTTAACAGTATTTTATCTGTCTGTTTTTGTGACTTTTCTGCCTTTTGTCCGATTTTAAGGCATAGGCAGATGATTTATACCAAACCCCACACGAAATCAGCTTTCAGCCCCCTTTTTTCCTGCTTGCAAAATGGGTGCAAGGAGTTTTGGATGTAATTGTTGCTGTGCCGGCCAGCTGCTCTCTGATCCAGAAAATAAAGAGCACAGCCTGTTTCCTGTTAAATTTTGCTGGTTGCATGGGTTTACATTGTTTGTCTCATGTTTTATGGCTTTCAAGCTGATGTTGCATTAAGCTGGCCTGAGTTTAGGCAAGAAATCAAATGCAGGCACTGGCAGGGTTCCCCAAACACATTCATGAGGGTTGATCCCATTTTCTTACTCACTGCAGGAGCCCTCCCAGCGCAGCCTCGCTGTGTCCTGGCCCTTTGCATTGATGCTGTGCTGGGAAAAGGTGTTTGTTGGACAATGTGGGAAATGGGTTTGCTGGCTGTGAGGTGTCTCCTGCCTTTCTCTTGACCCAGGAGCTTGTTTTTCATCCTGCATTCTTCCCTGTCCTGTTGAGGAGGGGAGTGAGAGCAGCTGGGTGGGCGCCAAGGCCACCCCACCAAAACCATAGACTGGGGCAGAAATTCATATATATATATATATATTTATGTGTGTGTGTTTATAGAATAGGATATAGAATCATAGAATAGATCAAGTTGAAAGAGACCCCTAAGGATCTTTGAGTCCAATTCCCTGCTCCTCACCTCTACTTAAAACTAAACCCTGTTACTAAGAGCATCATCCCAGTGCTCCTTGAACTCTGATGGGCTTGGTGCCATCACCCTTTCCCTGGGGAGCCTCTTTCAGTGTGTGCATGTGCATTATATATATGGATATTATATATATATATATGTATATTATATACATAAAAATGTATTTTAGGCAAAGCAGGGTGAGTTTCTCACATCCCTGCCCAGGACAGGCCATGGGGACTTAGAGCAGATAAACAGGGCAGGGCTGATTTGAGGTGGCTCGTTGCAGACCTGGACCCTCGATGGTTTGATGTTGTCATCCTTGCTGGCTCTCAACAAGCCTGTGCCATGAGCTGTGATTACATCCACAAAAAAACCCCCACCAAAACACTAAAAACAACTGCCTTCCCTCCATCCCAGGTTGGTCAGAGGCCGCCTGAAGGGATTTCTGCCCAAAGGAACCAGAAGTACTTGGAACCAGAAGCCCTGATCTAAGGGCAAAAGCTTCTTGCTGGCCACATGAGTGAAGAAAGTTTCTTGCTTGGTTTTACAAGCATCAGCAGTGTGTTGGCTGGGGAGTTCTGCCCTTTCTGTGCCAGCTCTGGCAGAGAAAGCCTCGTTTTTTTCCTTAGGAAAACAAGAAATAGAGTATTGCTGTAGGACTGAATGGGAGAGGATGTGCAGAAGTTAATAATGGGAAATACACCGATCAAATTTGACAGGTTCCCATGGCAATAGGTGGAGGGGCATTGAGCATTAACTGTAAATATCTATTTGTGTGTGTGTGTGTATTTAGAAATGATGGAAAAGCTGTGCAGGGGGTCTTGGAACCAGGATGGGCTGAGTGACTCCTGATTTTGCCATTTCTGTGCCCTCTCTCTCCATCACAGCTGGAAAACTGCTGAATTGATGGCTGCTCTCTCTTATTGATTTAAAAGTGCTCTTGCAGGGGGATAAGTTCATTATTTGCCTCTGCTGAGGCAATTTTGGGTTTCTTAAGGGAAAAAAAAAGGAATTGTCTTTTTTGTGCCCCACATTTTTCACATTAGGGGGCAGAGCTTCAATAGATTATTTCTTTGCTGCATTTTATTCTTCTCTGTCCTGCTTTTTTAATTTCACATCTGTTTTATGGTTGAGGGGGATGTTATCCGGTGATTAGAGCAGGGGACAGGGAGAAAGGAGGTCTGGATTTCATAGTTTATCTACAATGAGTTTATAGTTGTCTTTTGGTGGATGAAGATTTCGGATGTCCTCACACCCTCAGTTTGTCCAGTTGGGTTTCACCACTCCCATGACTCTAACGAGTCTGATGAGTCCACAGCAGCCCCTGTGGAGGGAGAGTTCAGGTTTAATTCAGTTTCTTTAAGCTGATAAAATCAAGCTCAGCCATGCAGGAGGCAGGGGATGATAAAAACGATGCACATCTGGAACAAGGAGCCGTGGTGGGGATGAGGTTTAAATTCTGCCTCGTCTCACTTTTAACAGTGTGAATTTTAACATCACCTGTAGGAAACTCAGAGAAAAGGGCTGCACCACTTTATTAGCAGCATCAGTGATTTTTCTGCAGAGCTTTATGTCATTTTAAGATTGTTTTCACTTCTGTAGCTGCTTGTTCCTGCCCGTGGAACGCAGGGATGTGTGACAGACCCGCTGGGCACTCGCACAGTCACTGCTTCCAAATGCTCGTGGCTTGCACGTGATAGAGGTGCCGGTGGATTTAGAGGACAGGATATTTTTGTTTTCAGAACTGCTGTGGTTGCAAGAGCCAAGTCCTGCAAGACCAGCCAAGCTGGCCAGCTTCTTCCAGAAAAACTCTGCATGGACTGAGCCAACTGCCCGGGCAGGAGGCGATGGCGCTGATGGCACTGATGTCTCACTGCTACCATCCCAACCAGAGGGTTTGAAAGCCTTTGATTCCCTGCAGGCAGAGCTCTGTGTCTTTGGCAGCTGGATTTATTTGGTTTTTTAGATGGTGGGGTTTGTGAGCTGCTCCTTCACCTCCTTGTGCTGTTTTCCAGACACAGATGAGGTAATTTCTTGTATCCTCAGCATTATAAATAAGCTGACAGATATTTAGCTCACTAAGTGGCCACCACACGTGGTAAAGCTTTACTAACTCAGGACTTGATCCTGCAAACCCCTGGGGATTTCCAGCTATTTAATCTTCATGGGACAAGCCCCACAAAAAATATCTTATCCCTCTTCTCTCAAGGGTCAGCTGAGAGCATCACACATCACTCAAAGCAAAATGCCTTCAGCAGTGTGGTCGTGAGACTTTATAACAGCTCCAGCTTAGCCAGTCTCTGTGATATTGGCTTTTTAACAAAAAAAAAGAAAATATTTATATATTTTTAGGGAAACTTAAAGAAGGGGAGGGAATTAGGCAGTGGCTTGTTCTCAGAGGTCCCCGTGCTCTGCCTGCACACGCCCGTTGTGCCACATCAGCAGCTGTGTGCAAGCCAAGGACATGGGGAGATAACTGTAAAAGAGGAGAGCATTCCCCCCTGCACTGTGACTGGAAAAACAGCTACTTCTGTGTTTGTTGGATGACTGGGACTGCCTACCAGCTGGAAAAACCTGAAGACTCTGCACCTCCAGGGGCTCCAACAGCTGGGGGAAAAAAGTCTCCCTGTGAAATAAATCCATCTGATGCCTAAAACACCTCGCCTGCAATAAGAGGGATGAGAACTGCATGGAGATATTCCTGTGCCTGTAATTATTTCTCCAGACACGTGGCAAAATCAATTTTCAGCTGTCACGTCTGGAAAGCAGCAGACACGAGATCAGAGATGGGGGAATATGGAGCCATTTATCACAAAATGCTGCTTTATGGGGTCGGAGCAGAAACCACTTCGATGCTCTCTGAGCCACAAGTGAGTTGAGGTTGGGTTGTAGTGACCTAAAAAAAAAGAGTCCACGTTCTCCTGACTTCAGTAACCTCAGTTTAAATCCTCCCCTCCAAACCCTGCATGACCCAGGGATCACTGCCTGGGAGCCCAGGGCGAAGCTGGAGGTGGAGGAGCGATGCTTTCAGGTTTGCACAAGGGTGATGCTGTGCCTGCAGTTCAGGTGGATCCCTGTGCTGGCAGCTGAGGCCTTTAGCAGGCAAGCACACCATGAATGGCACCTTTCTGGTCCCACAGTGATTCCCATGGCTTGGTTTGGGTGGCTTTGGCTGTGGAACACAGACTGTATGGCTCTCAAAAATGCCCAGCAGGGCCCCAGCCGTGGGTGCAGGCACCAAGTCTGCTCCAGCATCCCCTGGAGAAAATCTTGCTCTGCCAAGGACAGACTTTGTATGGCCACTGTCATCAGTACACGAGGCAGCCAGGCCAGAAAAATACCAGTAGCAGAGAAAAGCAATAAAAAAGAGTGTTCCTCTAGGAGTCACTGAGACAGACTTCAGCATCCTTCTGAATTAACCAGTGTCCTCACTGGATTCAGGGCTGACAGGTTTACTCTGCTCCCAAGATGGACTGTGGGAGGTGCAAGGTGTGATTCTGGGTGCAGAATTATCTTATTCTCCTGCTGTGAGGGGATGCAGAAAATGTCATCAGCTTTATGTCTCGTGGTGCTTGCTTTCCCTAAACTCAGAGGCTTCTGAACACAGTTCTTGGATTTTTCTCCTCCTCTGGGAATTGTAATTCTCCCCTGAATGTCCAGGCTGGGGTTTTTGGCTCAGGCTGCATTTACAGACACCGCTGTGGTGCTGGGTGCCAGCTGCCCCCATTGCTCCCCATCATGCTGTGATGTACAGCCAGGAGTGAGTTGTTCCCATTCCCTGCCCCTCCTTCAGGAGTCTGGAATCACCCTCAGCCCAAGATCAATTTAGGGCATCTCAGAGGCCGGGATGTGGAGAGGGACACCCCAGGCACCTGCCCAGGGCTTGAAATCCATGCTGTGCTGATTTTATGGTTGGCAGTTGACTTTGTCAGTAAGGTGCTAAGTCCATCCTTTTTCAGGGGTGTTTGTTCATACCCATAAAGGCACAGATAACAGGATTGACTTAAGCACATCTTTGACACAGAGCCAACTAAGCACTTAGCAGGGTTGCTGGGGGAGGGAAGGATGCCCAGCCAGTGCTCTGAGCTGTGAGACAGCACAGGGAACACACAGGGCTGGGATTTCTGAATTGTTTCTACCCAAAGGCCAAATGAATTTCCCAGACACCCAGGACAAGCTGAAATCCAACCCCGTTGCTTTGTGCTTTATCCTTTCAGTATCCTCCAAATCCCTCTGTCCCCTCGATTCCTTCTGTAAAGGCTCCATCTGTAGACAACCTTCTACAGCAGAGGTGACAGGGAGATTTTTTGAGGCTGAAGTGGCAGCTGAGCCTCTCACCCCTCCCTGGCTTTCAAAACTGCCTTTACTGAGCTTAGGGGATGAAAACCACAAGCACCAACCCTCCTCCAGCTGCCTCTCAGTGAAGGAGAGATCCTCCTCGTGTGAGACAGCCAGGGGAAACTGGGTTCTGCAATTGCTGCTGAGGTATTCGAGGAAAAAGGATAATATTTAACAGTTCCAACATGAACTGGCCTAAGCCAGCAAGCTCAGCTCTCCTTGCTCCTGGCTAGAGAAATAAGCTGGACAGAGCCAGAGGGAAATTCTTTGCATTCTTGGGATTGGGAAGGTGGAATTAAGGTAAAATACTCCTGGATGAGGGCCAGGGTATCTGGAGTAGCAAGGTTTCTCTTGCTTTTAAATATCACGCTGGAATTGAATTCAAGAATACACTTTTGGAGTGGAGTTGGTGTCAGGAAAAGCATTGGATTGGAAGTCCAGGGAGGGAAAAAAGGACTCATTTTTGCCTCTGAATGTGCCAGACCTCCAGCTAGCAGAGGTCAGGGCAGCAGTGCTGGGGACTGTACTTGCTCACATGCTGGCCCAGCAAATTGTGTGACGTGGCAGGAAAGATGCTGCTCACCAGGCAGGCCTTGGGATGGGTGTAAGGAGGCAAAATCTGTCACTGCTGCTGGAACTGTGGCAGGCTGGGCTGCCTGGGGCTGTGCAGGATGTGCCTGGCTCCTCCAGCCTGCCCTGGACCCAGAGCCTGGAGGGAGCACAGATGCAGGCACTGGGCAACGATGTCTAGCTGGTCTCTGCCACAGCAGTGATGTGGAGAAAAAGTTTGGTTTATGTTGTGGCTCATGTTTGGAAATAACATGGGAAAAGGGGCTTGATGTAGGCTCCTAAATAGCACCAGCTTTCAGGACTCAGGGATGCTCTTCTCTTCTCCTACTCCCACCAGCAGTCTCAGACATGCCACGTGGAGTTCCATGCATAGCTGGAACTTAAAGCATGGGAACAACAGTAAGCCGTGTCTCTGCTGAGGGAAAAGCAGGCAAAAAGCAGGCACAGCCACCAGGACCCTCTTCTGCTCCTCTTGGAGCTCTGCAAACCCCGAGCTGTGCCCCTGCAGCCCCTGCTCTGCTCCCCCTGAGCTGTGCCTTTGGTGGGGGGCTCATCCTGAGCCACAGTGAGGAGGAATTGCTTCCAAGGAACAAAACAGGAACAGGCCAGCAAGGAAGAGCCAGTGCAAATGTCAAAGATGAGCAATTGAGTGCTATCACTTCTCGTGGTGTTTATCCACCAGCAGCAGCCGGGAGCTGAGCTCTGTCTGTGCTGAGAGCTGTGTGATGCAATATTTGATGGGTTATTTGATCTCTGGCTCCCGGGTGAGCATTGATTAAAGAAGGGCCCAGCGTGGGGCACCCACTACACACAGTAGCTCTGTCTGCTTCATGCAGCAGCATATCCTGCTTTCCTCCTTCCCCCTGGAGAACAGCATTTTCTCCCCCCTGGAGGTACTGTTTGATTGCCACAGATTGGAAGGCTTTAAAAGGGACTATCTCTGTGAGTCACAGTTAAAGCCATAAAAGAAAAACCAATAAAGCCATCTGAAAAGTGCTGTTTAATGGATTGAGGCAAACTTACTGGAAACAGGATACAGATTGTTTCATCTTTAAATCGTTAGTTCAAATCCAGCTGCATTTGGGAGCAAAGGACATTTATTCCTCATCAATAGCTGTCAGAGAAAAGAAATGGGGGAGGGATTTTACCACCTGAAAGGAGTTGTTGGTTTTTCTGAGCTGAAAAGCCTCAGGGGTGTTGGGTACTCTGGAAACTCAGTCCTTACAGGGCAGAGCTTTCCATATAATGAAAATACTGGTCGCTGTGGTGAACACAGGTATCTGCTCACATGGAAAATATTTGTTTGCTAAGAAAATACTTATTTTCTTAGCAAATAAAACACGTATGAGCTACACTGTGCTCACCCCTTTTGACAGTGATGCTTTTCCACCACCTCAGTGAAGCAGGAGCAGCACAAGAGCTCACCCGTGTCAGCTCTCTGGGCAGTTCAGTGTCGGTGGAAACCATGTCCTGACAGGCTCGTAAAAGTTTTATAACAGGCACTTTGCAAGGGCCCTGAGACACGAGGTAATGGGCTGTGATTAATTCCCCCATCCTGATGGTATCACTGTCAGCTCAGGCCCATCCCAGGAGGCTGGATGATGGCAAAGCCCAGCTGGTTGTCGCCCCAGCCGTGAGGGATTTGTACCATCCCTCTGAAAGACAGGACAGAGTCAGACCTGATTTGAGGGATTTTGGGATTAAAAGGGGATGATGGTTTCCATCCCTTTTTATACCAAGATCTTTCTGCTGGTGCCATCTCCCAGCCCCGAGCCCTCGAGTCTCGTGGCTCTGGTCAGCTGCCAGCCCTGCTGCAGTGATGGCAGAGGGGATGTCCCAGCCACAGGAGGATTTGGGACACAGAGGGCAAAGGGCACAAATATCTGTTGTGAATGAGCAGGGATGAGTGTCCATTACACTGCTCATTGCAGAGGCAGCTTTTCCCAGGCTGAATTTTGGGATGTTAAATTCCCTGGGCTGATTCCCCCCCCCCCCCCAATTGGCAAGCAACACAAATTCGGGGAACATCCCGTGGGATTGTTCTTGATATGACCCTGCAGCAGCACTGGCATTTCCACAGGGTGTTTGTCTGCAAACAGTGACAGCAGCTGGGCCAGAGCTTCTGTATGTAAAGAAGAAATATGTTTTCAGTTTGATTTAGCTTTTACATGTCACTATGTTAATGTTAATGAGTCCAACTCAACCTGTTTTCCTGCTCTTGAGGAACAAAAGCTGGCTCTGCATGGAGCACCAGAGAAGGAAGTGGTTAGGATGGCCTAGGGCCACTCTTTGTTAGAGATGAGCTAATCTTTAGATGCGAGGCTCCTCCTAGAGCTGCACTTCCAGGGGCAAAGAGCTGCTGCAGGTCATCCTCACTCCTTGCCTGGCCAACTCACCCAGCTGTGGGTCAGAGGAGTTGGGAGATGTGCCAGCAGCTGGCACAGGCTCAGGCTTGTGCTCCAGCCTGACGCTATTCCAGATGTTTTCACAGTCACACACGTGGTGGGCACATGGCTTGTGCTTCCCCACTGCTGCAAACCAGGTGTGTGACCCCAGGGGACACCTGAGCCCTGAGTGGGGCTGTCAGCGCCTCGTGCCTGTTGTGATGCTTGGCTGTAACTTTCCTCAACTTACGGGGCTGCAGTTGGAGCACTGCACTCAGACCGTTTGCCCGGGACAGCGGGACTGTGTGTTTGGGATGGTTTCACCTGCAAGACCCACCTGCAAAAGCCAAACCGAGCGGCAACACTCGCCAAAATATCCTTGTGTGAGAACCAGCCTCTACCTTTAGCAACGCGGGGTGTGTGTGTGTGTGTTTTCGTGGTGTGAGCGGTGACCGGGCTCCCTCTCCCAACATCCGCCGTGCACAGCTGGCCAGATGTGGGTGCACGTGGGCCCCTCCAGACGCTCACGTGGCGGCGCCGCCGCCCAGATGTGTCCGCGCGCGCCGCCCGGCCCAGCTGTGCGCGCCAGATGTGCCCGCGGCCCCGCCCGCGGGGGGGGCGGGAGCGGCCACGCCCCCTCAGCTGCCAATCATCCGCTCCGGCCCAACCGCGGCCCGCGACACATCGAGGCCCGCGACCAATCAGGGCGGGGTTGTGATTTCCATGGCAGCCGCAGCCGCGCGGCTCCAGGGGAGGCGGCGGCGGCGCGGCCGGTCCCGGTCCCGACCCCGGTGCCTGTCGCGATCGCGGTCCCTGTCGCGACCCCGGTCCCTGTCGCGATCCCGCTCGCTGCCCACTGCGATGGTGCCCGAGCGGAGCCGCGGCGGAGGAGGGGCGGCGGCGCCGCTGCCGCGCGGCTCCAGCCCGGCGCGGGGGCGGCGGCAGCAGCAGCGCAGGTGAGGGCGCGGCCGCACCTGAGGCGGGCGGGGCGGCCCCGGCAGCCGCCGCTCCCCGTGCCCGCCCTGCCCCGCCCGCGCTGGTGCCGTTGTCGGTCCCGGCCGGGCTGCGGCGGCCGCGGCCTGAGGCGGCGGCGGGAGCGGGTCGGTGCCCGCGGGGCTCGGGCCGGGCCGGGCTCCCGCAGGATGCGCCGAGGGGCCGGGGCGCTGCTCCCCGCGGATCCCTGCAGGGTAAATCCCAAAGTTTCCGTGCGGGGCGGGAGAACTCGCTTAGAGGAGCGCCCCGCGCTTTGTTCGGCGGCGGAGCGGTGTCGGGGCGGCTCGGAGTGCCCGCGGGGGGGGGCGGCGGGGACGGTACCTGCAGATGCGGCGTGTCTCGGGCAGGGGGTCGGGGAATGGGCTGGGTCGGAAGGGACCGGGAAGCTCATCCCGTTCCAACCCCCTGCCGCGGGCAGGGACACCTTCCACTAGCCCAGGTCGCTCCACGCCCCGTTAGATTTACAGCTTTGTAGCCGTGGACTTTTATGTGCCGCTCAGCTGGAAGCGGGTTTGCTGCTGGCGTTGCTGGAATGAGCCCGTTTGCGTTCGCTGCTGGGAACGTGTTGTGCAGATTTCTATAGGTCTGTGTCTTTCCAGTGTTGTGAAGCAGTTCGGTTCTCTGCAGTGCCTTACCCACCTAACGGGGTGCTGAAGTCCCTCTGCGGAGCCACAGCACATATAGAAGTGCACAGAGCGGTAGCTCATCTGCTTTTAGGGTGCC